>NW_024728271.1:40000-187500 GCF_018991925.1 Homarus americanus
ACCAAGGCGGAGGCACAGTATCATGGTACTGTACAAATGGAGCAGGATGGAGGACGACCTTGGAACACGTGTACCAAGGTGTCAGAGTCTCAGAAGGTTCATACAGTATCTCTCGTAACTTATAATGATGATACGCATCTAACTGGTTGACCTAAAATAAAACACGATACACGATGTTTCAACAATAATTAACACTGATAAGTCAAGGGAAAAAATCTATTAAAATTGACGACTTTGCCGCAACTGTGGACAAGAGCCTGAATATTGGTTGAGACGTGTCGTACAGTACAGTACCTTGTGGTAATAGAAAGTGTTTGGTTCTAAAGGACAAAGATTTCAAGGTCAATCACGGTATCAAGGTCAGATGCTGAAAACAACCCTAGAACGAGTTTTGGTGTCAAAATGATCTTTGTAATAAAGCGGGGCGATTGCTGGGTCTGCTGACTCTTAACGAGACAAAGGTGATTATAGTATTGCTAACGACCTAACTGAACAGTGAACTTGACTAATGACTAAGGTCAAGTAAAAAAAAAATGATGCGTGATTGCTGCCAAAAACACCTCGGTGAGACACAGAAATTGGTTCGTAATATTTTTATTGAACTTGGAAATGTTTTTATTGATGGTAACACCGGTAATACCAAACAAGCTCGTTACACAGTTTAGTGGCATCATTACAACAACCGCTGAATATTATTAGGATTTTGTAACCCTTTTCATGACATCCTATGGAGAAAACAAATGTTATAAGCCAGTGTAAACAGCCAACCCAACCCCACCCCACCTTCAGTAGTTGACGGAGGTCCTCGCTCTCCCTAACAACATGAAGACCTATTACCGCCTCCCTCTCTGATGCACCAGTGACCAGCACCATCTCCCTCAGATCAATAAAGCCAACATGATCCTTTTCCTTACCAACCCTTGGGTACCCGAGTCTCGCCCTTGTGACCTGGGGAGTTTAGGGTCAGTTCCTCGGGGTCAGCGGCGCGAGGAGGAGGGTCAATTGAGAAGACCTTCGTGGGGATGAGCTGATCGGCTGATTGTCTTTTTAAGTTAAGGTCGAGAGGGTGGATAACCATCACTGTGTTTAATTTCCAGGCCTTTAATTACCTGAAGACTGTCAACTTCCGGGGTTTGGCGTAGGTTAGTTTAAGGTTTACGTTAGGTTTAGGTTTACGTTAGGTTTAGGTTAGTTTAAGGTTTACGTTAGGTTTAGGTTAGATTAAGGTTTACGTTAGGTTTAGGTTAGATTAAGGTTTACGTTAGGTTTAGGTTAGTTTAAGGTTTACGTTAGGTTTAGGTTAGATTAAGGTTTACGTTAGGTTTAGGTTAGTTTAAGGTTTACGTTAGGTTTAGGTTAGTTTAAGGTTTACGTTAGGTTTAGGTTAGATTAAGGTTTACGTTAGGTTTAGGTTAGTTTAAGGTTTACGTTAGGTTTAGGTTTACGTTAGGTTTAGGTTAGTTTAAGGTTCGTTAGGTTTAGGTTAGTTTAAGGTTTACGTTAGGTTTAGATTAGTTTAAGGTTCACGTTAGGTTTAGGTTAGTTTAAGGTTTACGTTAGGTTTAGGTTTACGTTAGGTTTAGGTTGGTTTAAGGTTCACGTTAGGTTTTAGGTTAGTTTAAGGTTTACGTTAGGTTTAGGTTAGTTTAAGGTTCACGTTAGGTTTAGGTTAGTTTAAGGTTTACGTTGGTTTAGGTTTACGTTAGGTTTAGGTTAGTTTAAGGTTCACGTTAGGTTTAGGTTAGTTTAAGGTTTACGTTAGGTTTAGGTTAGTTTAAGGTTTACGTTAGGTTTAGGTTAGTTTAAGGTTTACGTTAGGTTTAGGTTTACGTTAGGTTTAGGTTTACGTTAGGTTTAGGTTAGCTTAAGGTTCACGTTATGTTTAGGTTAGTTTAAGGTTTACGTTAGGTTTAGGTTAGCTTAAGGTTTACGTTAGGTTTAGGTTAGATTAAGGTTTACGTTAGGTTTAGGTGAGATTAAAGGTCAAGTTAGGTTAGGTTAGGTTAGGTTAGTCTTAAACACTCTTCTGTCACATCTAAGTCAAGTCATCACCACCAAGATGCAGCCGTCATACTGTAAACCTAAACCCTTCATGACATGTCTTAATTAACAACTTAAACCTCGATCTACAGGTGTAAGGAAGTCATTACAGGTAGTAGATTATAATGACCCATCCACCACCTGTTTTCATCATCATCATCATTATTCACCTGGGCGATAAGGCTCCTAATACCAGGTAAATTATCATATTACATCACCTCCCTCCACCCTACCCCATTAATTGGCCCGGTGCAGGTAGGAGGGTATAACATGACGAGGGAGGAGGACGTGTGAGGGGTGAGGTGAGGTGAGAGGTGAGGGGTGGAAGATGAGAGGTGGTGATGAAGCCCTTGGTTGGTGGGTGGGTGTTATGTCCACGTGCCCACACCCACCTGTCCACCTACCATACTACCCCCCCTCCACCCACCTACATTCCCTCCCCCTCCCCGTCACTACTTGGCGAGATGTAAGGACAAACATTGGGCAGACTCAGAAAAACTCAAAAGCGAAAAAAAAAATATTATCTCCGGGTTATGTTGGGAGAGATGAAGACGACAGCAGCACCAACACCGTGACTTCATACACTACTAATCCGTCTTCATGTCTGAGGGTTGTCGACCACGACCCACCAAAATCCCAACGTTTCCAGACTTGTCATCACCAACCCTCCTTTAGATTTTTGCATCACCCTGTTGGTCCATTGCTTTTAATTGCATCCATCCTTCCTAGTTTCTACCTTCCCCTGGTCCTCCTCTCAGTTTCACCCATCAATATCTCTCTACCATCATCCTTAATCATATGACCACAGTTTCTCATTTCCCTGTTTTTTTTTAATTTCCATAAAACTTTATACCGCGTCATCAAACATCCAACCTGTTATCATATATCTATTCCTTGTTACCTTCTTCGTGCACACCAGCGTAAGGTAAACCTATACCTGCAAAATATGTAAATTACTTATCGATTCGTGTTTACGTGAGGTTGTTTCTCTCGTGCGTTCGGGAGCCGTAAAACCGGATTCTTATGCATTGTCATCATGGCGCGCGGTGCTCGGGCGGCGTGAACGACTCTCTATGATTTTACACAAACTGAAAAGTAAACCGCAATTTAATTTATAGATTTGCAAAAAAAATATTCTTCAATCTCGATATATGCGTACACACACGCACGTGCGCGTGCCCACATGCACAGACGCGCAAAGAAATTTATAGTCTGGATAAACACGCTTCCGGCTGACCAAATGCTTCCAAGAGACTCGCAATGAAAAACTCATCTCAAATATAATATACCGCATTAAAAAGATAATCCTAACAACAAAGACAAAATCCTGACCTGCCAGTCCTACCTTGAGCTAGGTGTGTTAGGCCTTGGTCCTGTTATACACAATAATATAAGCAGGTGTTATGTGTCGCGTGTTAAGGTCATGACAGCTGACCTTCGGCATTAGCACGAAGCAAGTGGCCACATATGACAGTATTGTTATATGACAAGAGTCAAAAGTTGGAATATTGTGATACATCCATACATGATAACAGCTGTTCTAGACAGGTGTCCATGTGAAATAAAACAATAAGAAGAGTCAATATGATAAAATATTCGTCACAGATGACATGATAAATAACAGATGTCTGCAAGTGGGAGTAACTGCTAGTGTCCCCCAATTATCACCAGCTGGTACAAAACAGGTGTTACAGGTAGACGCTACAGCTGGATGAATCGTTTACATGTACACCAACACCTGCTGCACTTACAGGTGTTTCAGACATGCAAGCAGGTGTTTCGTTCTGAGGGTGGGCAGATGTTCACACAGGTGCGACGTCTGTCTTCCTCGGTAAACAAGCCCAGGTACACAGAATACACCGTGCTGGGGGGTGTTCCGCTGACACACTGTACCAGGGAGCATTGGTCTCCTCTCTCTCTCTCTCAGCCCCCGTCAATTCAAACACAATCAATATCAATTACTACCAACATCAATTAACTAATAGTTAGTCATTACAGCTCTCGATTACATTCAACACGACCATCAAACAAGTCAAAATAATTGTTGTTTTCCCCCTATTTAAACCACACGAATTGAGCCTCCCTAATGTTATTTGATAGAGCCGTAACTACTGTCAGAGCGAGGGGCACTGGACTGATAACTGCTAAACAAACAGTCCATAACAGTCCCATAACAGTCCCATAACAGTCATTTGGGAGTGGGCTGAATGTGAGTTGGATTTTTGTTGAGTGGCAATTTTTTTTAGAGTTGAAATCATATGAGTGGGAATCGTGTGAGTGGGAATCGTGTGAGTGGGAATCGTGAGTGGGATTCGTGTGAGTGGGATTCATGTGAATGGGATTCATGAGGGATTCATGTGAGTGGGATTCGTGTGAGTGGGATTCATGTGAGTGGGAATCGTGTGAGTGGGATTCGTGTGAGTGGGATTCGTGTGAGGGGATTCATGTGAGTGGGATCTATGTGAGTGGGAGTCATGTGAGGGGATTCATGGTTGGGATTCATGAGGATTTTGTGGGTGGGATTCATGTGGGGGATTCATGTGAGTGGGATTCATGGAGGGATTCATGAGTGGATTCATGCGAGTGGGATTCATGGGTGGAATTCATGTGAGTGGGATTCGTGTGAGTGGGATTCATGTGAGTGGGATTCATTTATTGTAATCATTGCTAACAGTAGACATTTAAATCTGTACTGGTAATGGCGGTACTGAGTTGATCAAGGTAGTGTGTTCTGCGTTGATGCTGGGGTGAAGAGCTGCCTGCAAGAGCCATGGCAGGTTGTGTGTGTGTGTGTGTGTGGGGGGGGACAAGGTGGTGGGGGTGGAGGGCGGTGCGTCCATTTTGAGTGGAGGTGGTGGTGAAACAGGCCGCCTACCCATCCTATCTTATGGTATGGCTCTCCTTCAGTGCCACCCACCCATCCTAACTCACCTCCAGTGCCACCAGCATTCTAACTCACCTCCAGCCACCCAGCCATCTAATTCACCCCACCAGTGCCACCCACCCATCCTAACTCACCTCCAGTGCCACCCAGCCATCCTAACTCACCTCCAGTGCCATCCAGCCATACTAACTCACCCCACCAGTGCCACCCAGCCATACTAACTCACCTCCAGTGCCACCCACCCATCCTAACTCACCTCCAGTGCCACCCACCCATCCTAACTCACCTCAGTGCCACCCAGCCATACTAACTCACCTCCAGTGCCACCCAGCCATACTAACTCACCTCCAGTGCCACCCAGCCATACTAACTCACCTCCAGTGCCACCCAGCCATCCTAACTCACCCAGTGCCCCAGCCATCCTAACTCACCTCCAGTGCCACCCAGCTACTAACTCACCTCCAGTGCCACCCAGCCATCCTAACTCACCTGTGCCACCCAGCCATACTAACTCACCTCCAGTGCCACCCGCCATTAAACCTCCAGTGCCACCCAGCCATCCTAACTCGCCTCCAGTGCCACCCACCTTTCCGCCCAGCCTACCAGCAATGCCAGACCACTTCTCTGATAGTTCCTCAACACACAATAACTAGAATTTTTTTATCTTAAACAGTGTGTTGAGTGTTTATAGCATGGTGGAGCATGTGCTCTTTGTGGGAGCATGTACAGTGTGTGTGTGTGTGTGGAGCATGTACAGTGTGTGTGTGTGTGTGAGCATGTACATTGTGTGTGTGTGTGTGTGTGTGTGTGTGTGTGTGAGCATGTATGGTGTACAGTGTGTGAAGCATGTATGTGTATGTGTGACATGTACAGTGTGTGTGGAGCATGTGTGTGAGCATGTACAGTGTGTGTGTGTGTATGTACAGTGTATGTGAGTGTGTGTGTGTACAGTGTGTGTGTGTGTGTAGCGGTACAGCGTGTGTGTGTGTGTGTGTGTACATGTGTGTGTGTGTGTGTGTGTGTGTGTACAGCGTGTGTGTGTGTGTACAGTCCTCACAGTACAGTACTGTGTACATTATGCAAACTCTCTCATTTTCATTCTGTTGTTGATGGAACTTTTCTCCAACTTACGCCTGAGCCTCTCCCGCCCCCCTCTCTCTCTTTTAAGCCTCTCTCCCTCCTCTCTCAGACTCCCCCTCTCCTTTAAGCCCCTATCTCTCTCTCTAAAACTCTTCATCTCTCTCAATCTCTCTCTCAAACTTCCTCTCTCTCTCTCTCTCTCTCCTCTTTCTTTACCTCTATCCTCCTCTTTCTTTACCTCCATCTCTCCTCATACCCCCCTCTCTCCACCTCCTCTCCCTCACCATGAATAAACAAACACCTCTATTTATGAATACAACCCACCACCCCCCAACTTGAATACCATCTGAAAAAAATATCAAAATAATGAATAAAAATTAAGTCAATGGTTCCTCCGTATAGCTTTGAGGCAACTCTTATAACTATTAAAAAGTAAATAAAAAAATAAAAAATAAAAAATAATAATATCTAAAAATTTACGGCAGATGTCAATGGAGTTTCGTCTCTTGAAGAAATAAAATCATGACAGTTTATTACTTTTTCCATGCATGTTTTTACTAATGTAGAGTATTTTTTTACAACTACTACTGCTGCTGCTTCTATTCCTACTACTTTCACTACTACTACTACTTCTACGAATACAAATATCAATAATAAACTAATAATGAAAACAGATACACAATCACTACCGTTACTACTAACACTCTTATCTATGTTTATATTTACATATTACTAGTCCACTACTACAACAACAAACACCTTGAGAACGTAAACACACACAGACAGTTTACCTGCCAGCAAGGTGTTGGTCGAGTCACCGCCTCCGTCACATACCTGTAAACGAAAAAAATGAAAACACAACATTAGTACAGCATATATTTCCTCTCTCCCTCCTCACCCCCTTCCCGCATCTCATCCCCATTCCAACTCCTCATCCTCCCTCTGCTCATCTCCTTCCCTCTGCTCACCCCTCCCTCCTCATCCCCTCCCTCTGCTCCCCCTCCCCCCTCCTCACCCTTCCTCTGCTCATCCCCTTCCCTCGTCACCCCCTTCCTGCTCCTCATCCCCTTCCTCTGCTCACCCTTCCTCCTCACCCCTTCCCTCTGCTTTCTTCCTTCTTTCACCCCTTTCCCCTCTGCTCACCAACTCCTCGCTCGCCCCCTTCCCTAAAACAACCCGGCCATGGAGAGACTGAGAACCACAATGAACGCTTGCTCGGCCTCGGGTTACTTCAACTAAATTCAAAGAGGCCACTATTACCCTAACACCAAAACAAGGAAAGAACCCCGCCGTCCCACTAAACTACAGACCGATCTCTCCTCTAAGTACCTGAAAAATCCTAGAAAAAATCATCAATAACCGTCTGAGAAACCACCTGGAAACAACCAACAGAGTCAACTGGAGACATTCGGGTTCAGGAAAGGAAGTCCACCACAACAGTGATAGCCGGCATGTGAAAACATAGGAGCCGCGGCAGTGGTAGACAATGTAATCTAACTCTCCGGATGTAGCGAAGGCATTTGACAAAGTCTGGCACGACGGTCTAAAATATAAGATCCTCCAGCTCGGACTTCCACCAACATTGAAAGTTCTTTGCAACTTTCTTGACGCAGAAATGCCAGACTGAGGGTAGGACAACACACAGGAGAGACCTTCCCACTCATGAGCGGAGTCCCTCAGGAGAGTCCTCTCCCAACCCTATATATATCTACACAAGTGACACCCGCCTCCCACTAGAATAGGTTACGAAGATATTATGTATGCAGATGGCATCACTCAAATAACAACACACAGGAAAATCGCGAGCGTTACAGGTCGACAACACCAGACGGGAATTAGAAAGGGTAAATAATTACGAAAACAATGGAAAATCCAAACCAGTCTACCGTAATTCACAGTGATACCTTATGCAGAAGGAAAACCCATCCATTAGTAACCAATAATGCCCAGATAGAATACAAAGCAGAGGCACCCTCCTGAGCCTACATATATCCACGACAGGCTCCCATCATGTCCACACCAGGAAGGAAAAGGCAAGAAGAGAGCTGAGAAAACATCCGCTCTAAAGCGCTTCGAAAATTAAACTCCGCCTGATGACATCATTTATCACACCGATATTAACTTACCCAGCAATACCTCATACTGTGAGCATCACTGAAATATTAAAATTACACGTGGTCCAAAATGAAGCCCTAAGATTCGTCACAGGTGAAAGATACCCTTCACCAGAACCACAGCGAGATACATAGAGACCTGAGAATAAAACCCATCAACCAGCAGCTGCACACCCGTCAGCAGAATCTGGCAAAAGATTGAACGATCAGACAAGAACTCCTTCAAAGACTCCCACCAGATAACGACAACAACCATACATGGTTCCCAAAAGTTACCAAATCAAAAGGTCCATTACCCCCGATCTATACGACCAGGCAATAGACAACCTCTAGACCAGCATCCGCCAGTAAGGTCATGGAATATGAAATAAGCCTTAAAACACCCATATATGGGAAGAGATGTCTAGTGCCTGTACCGACAGGAAACAATTCAACCATGACACAACCCTAACATGCCATTAGCTTAGCTGAGGTGGCCCGCCTCTCTTACCTCCTCCTAAATTTCACTCTGAATTGAATTTTCCCCACCTCTAATCTTCTTTCACCCCTCCTTTCTCTAAAAAAAAACCAATGGCCGTATAAACATTAAGGGCTGACAAAGGGTTAAATGAAGTCAAGATGGAGTTTGATAAGCGCTAGGGAAGGAAGGAGATGGGTAAGATCACAGCTGGTGTGTAAAGGAGACAGCTGGAGGAGGAGGGGAGGAGGTCTGGGAAATTTAAGATAGGGAGGGAGAGGAGGAACAGATAGGAAGAAGGAAGAAAAGAGGAAGTAGAAGGAGGGAGGAAGGGGGAGGAAAGACGATAAGCAGGAAGAGGAAGAAGGGGAAAGACGGGGAATGGGAGGAGGAAGAGGAAGGAAGACAAGAAGGAAGGAATAAGAAAACAGGAGGAGGAACAACGCTGAAAGGAAGGAGGAGGAACAACGCAGCAGAATGAAGGAAGGAGGAGGAACAACTCAGAAGAAAGGGAGGAAGAACGCAGAAGAAAGGAGGAAGAAAGCAGAAGAAAGAAGGAGGAAGACAGCAGAAGAAGGAAGGCGAAAGAACGCAGAAAAAGGGAAGGAGGAGGAGGCAGAAGGAAGGAAGGAAGGCGAAGGAAGAGGCAAAAGGAAGGAAGAAAGGAAGGAAGGAAGGAGGTAGAATGCAGAAAAAAGGAAGGAGGAGGAAGAATGCAGAAGAAAGAAAGAATGAAGGAGGAGGATGACCGCAGAAGAAAGAAGGAAGGGAGGAGAAGAACTCAAAAAGAAAGAAGGAAGGAGGACGAGGAAGAACTCAAAAGAAAGAAGGAAGGAGGAGGAAGAACTTAGAAGAAGAAAGGAAAAAGGAAGGAGGAAGAACTCAAAAGAAAGAAAGGAGGAAGAACTCAAAAGAAAGAAGGAAGGAGGAGGAAGAACTCAAAGAAAGAAGGAAGGAGGAGGAAGAACTCAAAAGAAAGAAGGAAGGAGGAGGAAGAACGGAAAGAAAGAAGAAGGAGGAGGAAGAACTCAAAAGAAAGAAGGAAGGAGGAGGAAGAAGAACTTAAAAAGAAAGAAGGAAGGAGGAGGAAGAACTCACAAGAAAGAAGGAAGGAGGAGGAACTTAGAAGAAGAAAGGAAGGAGGAGGAAGAACTCACAAGAAAGAAGGAGGAGGAACAACTCAAAGAAGGAAGGAAAGAGGAGGAAGAACTCACAAGAAAGAAGGAAGGAGGAGGAAGAACTCACAAGAAAGGAGGAGGAGGAACAACTCCAAAAGAAGGAAGGAAGGAAGGAGGATGAAGAACTCACAAGAAAGAAGGAAGAACTCAAAGAAAAGAAGCAAGGAGGAGGAAGAACTCAGAAGAAGGAAGGAGGAAGAAATAGAAGAAAGAAGGAAGGAGGAGGAACAACTCAAAAGAAGGAAGGAGGAGGAACAACTAACGAAAGAAAGGGGAGGAGGAGAGAAGAGGAACAAGAGGAAGAGGAAGGAGGGCTTTTCTGAGCAGGGAAAGTTACTGGTGGGAGAGGGAACCACCCGTGGGATATATTTGCATCCCAAAGACGGCCAGCCACCACACCACTACCACCACACCACACACACCCACCACACACCACACACACACACCCCACCCCACACCACCACCCACCACACCACTACCACCACACACCACCACACCACCACCACACACCACACACACCACACACACACACTACCACACACACACACACCACCCCACACACACACACACACACACACCACCACCACACCCAACACACACAACACACACACACCACACACACACACACACACACACACACACACACACCACACACACACCCCACACACACACACCACACACCACACACACACACACACACACACACCACACCACACACACACACACCACACACACCACCACACCACCACACACACCACACACACCACACACACACACTACCAACACCAAACACCAACACACACACACACACCACTACACACACACACACACACACAACACACCACACCACACACACACACACACACACACACCACAACACACACACACACACACACCACACCAACCACACCACACACACCACACCCCACCACACCACACACCACACCACACCCCACCACACCACACCACAACCACCCCACCCCACCACACACACACCACCGCACCACACCACACCACACCCACCCACCCCACCACACACCACGAGTTCCATAACATCAAGAGCAGTAACTTAACACTCAGATAGATAGATAGAAAATTACATAGATTAGATAGATATGATAGATTAGATAGATTAGATAGATAAGAGAATTTGAGAAAGGACATGAGATAAGCAGAACAACAAGAATAACAACAAGAATAACAAACAAGAATAACAAGAACAGGAATAACAAGAACAAGAATAACACAATAGAATAAAATAAAAGGAAGAAAAAAAGAAAAGTAGGATGAAAGAAAGAAAGAAAGAAAAGAAAGAAAAAGAAAGAACAGACTGATTGATTAGCTCGTTATCTCTTAAGTTCATTAGTAGTGAAAGAGACATACTCCCTCGCTAATTGTGAAGGTAATGCCGACAAATGTGGCTTGTGGGTAACACGCTCTGGTACGATGAGAGGGACATACACAACCATACTAAACACGCACAATACATACATATATATACCAATGCACACAACATACATACATATATATACACACACACAATACATACATATATACACACACACACACAATAATAATACACATACATATATATATACACACACACAACAATACATACATATATACACACACACAAAATAATACATACATATATATATACACAAACATAATACATACATATACACACACAACATACATATATACACGCACACACACAATACATACATATATACACACACACAATACATACATACATACACACACACACACAATACATACATATATATACACACACACAATAATACATACATATACACACACAACATACATATATACACGCACACACACAACACATATATACACACACACACACACACACAACATAGATATATACACACACACGAACAATACATACATATACACACACAACATACATATACACGCACACACACAAACATACATATATATACACACACACACACACACACACATATACACACAAATACATCATATATACACACACACCAAACACAATACATACATATATACACGCACAATACATACATATATATACGCACTCACACAATACATACATATAAACATCACACACACAAATACAACATAATCAAATATTCAAGCGTAGAGAAGCACACAAAACAGACAGACAGACAGACAGACAGACAGACAGACAGAGACAGACAGAGACAGACAGACAGAGACACAAAACCAACATCCCTTATTATGACCAATTAAGCGACATTCTACGGCGCGGTTGACCTCCGTTATCACAATAAATAATAAGACTACTGTAGTGCAATTTAGTATACAGAGCGGTCATCAGTCACAGCAAAACAGCAACACGCAACAACACTACCCCGGTGAAAGAGCAGACACCGAGCCAACAGCCGGCCGAGCATGAGGTGGCCGAGTGATGACAGCAGCATCGGTGTTAAGGTCGATAGCAGCTGCAGTAAAGACGTGGACAGCTGAGGTACTAACAGTGTTTTGGAACATCAGCAGTGTCAATGTCATATATATTAACAGCAATGTAAACCAGGGTTAGTATCAACGACAGTAAAAGTATTAGTAATCACTGGATCAGCACAAGCAATCAAACGGCGTCAGCAGCAGTAAAAACAATGTCGGCAACAGAAAGAAGCAGCGTCAACAGTTGTGGCAGTAGTAGTCAGCAGCAGAGGCAGACTGAGCAGTAGCTAAGGCACAACTACTACCAGCAACAAGGGTAAACAGCACTGAAACAGCAGAGGCGGCAACAACGGCACTAGCAGCAGGAGGAAAAAGCAGCAACAGGGTATGCATCAGCAGTTAACAACAGCTGCAACAAGGTCAACAGTAGAAACGGACGAGTCGTATGTGCAAACAGTAAGAGGCAACAACAAGGAGGACAACAGAAGGGGTACAACAGCAGAAGCAACATAAAGGTCACAGAGGCAGCAAGATGACAGCAGCGACAGTAGCAGAAACAACAGCAAAGTTACAGCAACAGTAGAAGGACGACAGCAGCAACAGCAGGAGGACCACAGCAGCAGCATCAAAGTCACAACGACAACAGGAGGGACACAACAGCAGGACGACAGCAGCAACAGCATCAAAGCCACAGCGACAAACAGGAGGTACAAAACAGCAGCAAGACGACAGCAGCAACAGCAGGAGGACAGCAGCAACAGCAGGAGGACAGCAGCAACAGCAGGAGGACAGCAGCAACAGCATCAAAGCCACAGCGGCAACAGGAGGTACAAAACAGCAGCAGAAGACGACAGCAGCAACAGCAGGAGGACAGCAGCAACAGCATCAAAGTCACAGCGACAACAGGAGGTACACAACAGCAGCAGGACGACAGCAGCAACAGCAGGAGGACCACAACAGCAAGCAGCATCAAAGCCACAGCGACAACAGGAGGTACACAACAGCAGCAGGACGACAGCAGCAACAGCAGGAGGACAGCAGCAACAGCATCAAAGTCACAGCGACAACAGGAGGTACACAACAGCAGCAGGACGACAGCAGGAGGACCACAACAGCAGCATCAAAGTCACAGCGACAACAGGAGGTACACAACAGCAGCAGGACGACAGCAGCAGGACGACAGCAGCAACAGCAGGAGGACCACAACAGCAGCATCAAAGCCACAGCGACAACAGGAGGGACACAACAGCAGCAGGACGACAGCAGCAACAGCAGGAGGACCACAGCAGCAGCATCAAAGCCACAGCGACAACAGGAGGGACACAACAGCAGCAGGAGGACAGCAGCAACAGCAGGAGGACCACAGCAGCAGCATCAAAGCCACAGCGACAACAGGAGGGACACAACAGCAGCAGGACGACAGCAGCAACAGCAGGAGGACAGCAGCAACAGCATCAAAGTCACAACGACAACAGGAGTTACACAACAGCAGCAGGACGACAGCAGCAACAGCAGGAGGACGCAGCAACAGCAGGAGACAGACACAGCATCAAAGTCACAGCGACAACAGAGAGGTACACAACAGCAGCAGCAGGACGACAGCAGGAGGACCACAACAGCAGCATCAACGTCACAGCGACAACAGGAGGTACACAACAGCAACAGGACGACAGCAGGAGGACCACAACAGCAGCATCAAAGTCACAGCAACAACAGGAGGGACACAACAGCAGCAGGACGACAGCAGGAGGACCACAACAGCAGCATCAAAGTCACAGCGACAACAGGAGGTACACAACAGCAGCAGGACGACAGCAGCAACAGCAGGACAGCAGCAACAGCAGGAGGACAGGAGCAACAGCATCAAAGTCACAGCGACAACAGGAGGTACACAACATCAGCAGGACGACAGCAGCAACAGCAGGAGGACAGCAGCAACAGCAGGAGGACAGCAGCAACAGCAGGAGGACAGAGCAACAGCATCAAAGTCACAGCGACAACAGGAGGTACACAAAAACAGGACGACAAAGGAGGACCACAACAGCAGCATCAAAGTCACAGCGACAACAGAGGTCACACAACAGCAGCAGGACGACAGCAGCAACAGCAGGAGGACAGCAGCAACAGCAGGAGGACAGCAGCAACAGCAGGAGGACCACAACAGCAGCATCAAAGTCACAGCGACAACAGGAGGTACACAACAGCAGCAGGACGACAGCAGGAGGACCACAACAGCAGCATCAAAGTCACAGCGACAACAGGAGGGACACAACAGCAGCAGGACGACAGCAGGAGGACCACAACAGCAGCATCAAAGTCACAGCGACAACAGGAGGTACACAACAGCAGCAGGACGGCAGCAACAGCAGGAGGACAGCACAACAGGAGGACAGGAGCAACAGCACAAAGTCACAGCGACAACAGGAGGTACACAACATCAGCAGGACGACAGCAGCAACAGCAGGAGGACAGCAACAGCAGGAGGACAGCAGCAACAGCAGGAGGACAGGAGCAACAGCATCAAAGTCACAGCGACAACAGGAGGTACACAACAGCAGGACGACAGCAGGAGGACCACAAAGCAGCATCAAAGTCACAGCGACAACAGAGCACAACAGCAGCAGGACGACAGCAGCAACAGCAGGAGGACAGCAGCAACAGCAGGAGGACAGGAGCAACAGCATCAAAGTCACAGCGACAACAGGAGGTACACAACATCAGCAGGACGACAGCAGCCAGCAGGAGGACAGCAACAGCAGGAGGACAGAGCAACAGCATCAAAGCCCAGCGACAACAGGAGGCACACAACAGCAGCAGGACGACAGCAGAACAGCAGGAGGACAGCAGCAACAGCAGGAGGACAAGACAACAGCATCAAAGTCACAGCGACAACAGGAGGTACACAACATCAGCAGGACGACAGCAGCAACAGCAGGAGGACAGCAGCAACAGCAGGAGGACAGAGCAACAGCATCAAAGTCACAGCGACAACAGGAGGCACAACAGCAGGACGACAGCAGGAGGACCACAACAGCAGCATCAAAGCCACAGCGACAACAGGAGGTACACACAGGACGACAGCAGCAACAGCAGGAGGACCACAGCAGCAGCATCAAAGTCACAGCGACAACAGGAGGGACACAACAGCAGCAGGACGACAGCAGCAACAGCAGGAGTACCACAGCAGCAACATCAAAGTCACAGCGACAACAGGAGGTACACAACAGCAGCAGGACGACAGCAGCAACAGCAGGAGGACAGCAGCAACAGCAGAGGACCACAACAGCAGCATCAAAGCCACAGCGACAACAGGAGGTACACAACAGCAGCAGGACGACAGCAGCAACAGCAGGAGGACCACAACAGCAGCATCAAAGCCACAGCGACAACAGGAGGTACACAACAGCAGCAGGGACGACAGCAGGAGGACCACAACAGCAGCATCAAAGCCACAGCGACAACAGGAGGGACACAACAGCAGCAGGACGACAGCAGCAACAGCAGGAGGACCACAGCAGCAGCATCAAAGCCACAGCGACAAAACAGGAGCACAACAGCAGCAGGACGACAGCAGCAACAGCAGGAGGACAGCAGCAACAGCATCAAAGTCACAGCGACAACAGGAGGTACACAACAGTAGCAGGACGACAGCAGGAGGACCACAACAGCAGCATCAAAGTCAAGGACAACAGAAAACAACAGCAGCAGGACGACAGCAGCAACAGCAGGAGGACAGCAGCAACAGCAGGAGGACCACAACAGCAGCATCAAAGCCACAGCGACAACAGGAGGGACACAACAGCAGCAGGACGACAGCAGCAACAGCAGGAGTACCACAGCAGCAGCATCAAAGTCACAGGACAACAGGAGGGACACAACAGCAGCAGGACGACAGCAGCAACAGCAGGAGGACAGCAGCAACAGCATCAAAGTCACAACGACAACAGGAGGTACACAACAGCAGCAGGACGACAGCAGCAACAGCAGGAGTACCACAGCAGCAACAGCATCAAAGTCACAGCGACAACAGGAGGTACACAACTGCAGCAGGACGACAGCAGCAACAGCATGAGACAGCAGCAACAGCAGGAGGACAGAGCAACAGCATCAAAGTCACAGCGACAACAGGAGGTACACAACAGCAGCAGGACGACAGCAGGGAGGACCACAACAACAGCATCAACGTCAAAGGACAACAGGAGGGCACAACAGCAGCAGGACGACAGCAGGAGGACCACAACAGCAGCATCAAAGCCACAGCGACAACAGGAGGTACACAACAGCAGCAGGACGACAGCAGCAGCAACAGCATCAAAGTCACAGCGACAACAGGAGGTACACAACAGCAGCAGGACGACAGCAGGAGGACCACAACAGCACCAAAGTCACAGCGACAACAGGAGGTACACAACAGCAGCAGGACGACAGCAGGAGGACCACAACAGCAGCATCAAAGCCACAGCGACAACAGGAGGGACACAACAGCAGCAGGACGACAGCAGCAACAGGAGGAGTACCACAGCAGCAGCATCAAAGTCACAGCGACAACAGGAGGGACACAACAGCAGCAGGACGACAGCAGCAACAGCAGGACCACAACAGCAGCATCAAAGCCACAGCGACAACAGGAGGCACAACAGCAGCAGGACGACAGCAGCAACAGCATCAAAGTCACAGCGACAACAGGAGGTACACAACAGCAGCAGGACGACAGCAGGAGGACCACAACAGCAGCATCAAAGTCACAGCGACAACAGGAGGTACACAACAGCAGCAGGACGACAGCAGGAGGACCACAACAGCAGCATCAAAGCCACAGCGACAACAGGAGGGACACAACAGCAGCAGGACGACAGCAGCAACAGCAGGAGTACCACAGCAGCAGCATCAAAGTCACAGCGACAACAGGAGGGACACACAACAGCAGCAGGACGACAGCAGCAACAGCAGGAGGACAGCAGCAACAGCATCAAAGTCACAACGACAACAGGAGGTACACAACAGCAGCAGGACGACAGCAGCAACAGCAGGAGTACCACAGCAGCAACAGCATCAAATACAGCGACAACAGGAGGTACACACAACAGCAGGACGACAGCAGCAACAGCAGGAGGACAGCAGCAACAGCATCAAAGTCACAACGACAACAGGAGGTACACAACAGCAGCAGGACGACAGCAGCAACAGCAGGAGTACCACAGCAACAACAGCATCAAAGTCACAGCGACAACAGGAGGTACACAACAGCAGCAGGACGACAGCAGCAACAGCAGGAGGACAGCAGCAACAGCAGGAGGACCACAACAGCAGCATCAAAGTCACAGCGACAACAGGAGGTACACAACTGCAGCAGGACGACAGCAGGAGGACCACAACAGCAGCATCAAAGTCACAGCGACAACAGGAGGTACACAACTGCAGCAGGACGACAGCAGCAACAGCAGGAGGACCACAACAGCAGCATCAAAGTCACAGCGACAACAGGAGGGACACAACAGCAGCAGGACGACAGCAGCAACAGCAGGAGGACCACAGCAGCAGCATCAAAGTCACAGCGACAACAGGAGGGACACAACAGCAGCAGGACGACAGCAGGAGGACCACAACAGCAGCATCAAAGTCACAGCGACAACAGGAGGGACACAACAGCAGCAGGACGACAGCAGGAGGACCACAACAGCAGCATCAAAGTCACAGCGACAACAGGAGGACACAACAGCAGCAGGACGACAGCAGGAGGACCACAACAGCAGCATCAAAGTCACAGCGACAACAGGAGGTACACAACTGCAGCAGGACGACAGCAGCAACAGCAGGAGGACCACAACAGCAGCATCAAAGTCACAGCGACAACAGGAGGACACAACAGCAGCAGGACGACAGCAGCAACAGCAGGAGGACCACAGCAGCAGCATCAAAGTCACAGCGACAACAGGAGGGACACAACAGCAGCAGGACGACAGCAGGAGGACCACAACAGCATCAAAGTCACAGCGACAACAGGAGGGACACAACAGCAGGACGACAGCAGCAACAGCAGGAGGACAGCAGCAACAGCATCAAAGTCACAGCGACAACAGGAGGGACACACAACAGCAGGACGACAGCAGCAACAGCAGGAGGACAGCAGCAACAGCATCAAAGTCACAGCGACAACAGGAGGCACACAACAGCAGCAGGACGACAGCAGGAGGGACCACAACAGCAACATCAAAGCCACAGCGACAACAGGAGGGACACAACAGCAGCAGGACGACAGCAGGAGGACCACAACAGCAACATCAAAGTCACAGCGACAACAGGAGGGACACAACAGCAGCAGGACGACAGCAGCAACAGCAGAGGAGGACCACAACAGCAGCATCAACGTCACAGCGACAACAGGAGGGACACAACAGCAGCAGGACGACAGCAGGAGGACCACAACAGCAGCATCAAAGTCACAGCGACAACAGGAGGGCACACAACAGCAGCAGGACGACAGCAGGAGGACCACAACAACAGCATCAACGTCACAGCGACAACAGGAGGGACACAACAGCAGCAGGACGACAGCAGGAGGACCACAACAGCAACATCAACGTCACAGCGACAACAGGAGGGACACAACAGCAGCAGGACGACAGCAGGAGGACCACAACAGCAGCATCAAAGTCACAGCGACAACAGGAGGGACACAACAGCAGCAGGACGACAGCAGGAGGACCACAACTGCAGCATCAACGTCACAGCGACAACAGGAGGACACAACAGCAGCAGGACGACAGCAGGAGGACCACAACAGCAGCATCAACGTCACAGCGACAACAGGAGGGACACAACAGCAGCAGGACGACAGCAGGAGGACCACAACAGCAGCATCAAAGTCACAGCGACAACAGGAGGCACACAACAGCAGCAGGACGACAGCAGGAGGACCACAACAGCAACATCAAAGTCACAGCGACAACAGGAGGGACACAACAGCAGCAGGACGACAGCAGCAACAGCAGGAGGACAGCAACAGCAGCATCAAAGTCACAGCGACAACAGGAGGGACACAACAGCAGCAGGACGACAGCAGGAGGACCACAACAGCAGCATCAAAGCCACAGCGACAACAGGAGGGACACAACAGCAGCAGGACGACAACAGGAGGACCACAACAGCAACATCAACGTCACGCGACAACAGGAGGGACACAACAGCAGCAGGACGACAGCAGGAGGACCACAACAGCAGCATCAACGTCACAGCGACAACAGGAGGGACACAACAGCAGCAGGACGACAACAGGAGGTACACAACAGCAGCAGGACGACAGCAGCAACAGCAGGAGGGACAGCAGCAACAGCAGGAGGACAGCAGCAACAGCAGCAGCAGCAGCATCAAAGCCACAGCGGCAACAGGAATTTACACAACAGCAGCAGGACGACAGCAGCAACAGCAGGAGTACCACAGCAGCAGCATCAAAGTCACAGCGACAACAGGAGGTACACAACAGCAGCAGGACGACAGCAGCAACAGCAGGAGGACCACAACAGCAGCATCAAAGTCACAGCGACAACAGGAGGTACACAACAGCAGCAGGACGACAGCAGCAACAGCAGGAGGACCACAACAGCAGCATCAAAGTCACAGCGACAACAGGAGGTACACAACAGCAGCAGGACGACAGCAGCAACAGCAGGAGGACCACAACAGCAGCATCAAAGTCACAGCGACAACAGGAGGTACACAACAGCAGCAGGACGACAGCAGCAACAGCAGGAGGACCACAACAGCAGCATCAAAGTCACAGCGACAACAGGAGGTACACAACAGCAGCAGGACGACAGCAGCAACAGCAGGAGGACCACAACAGCAGCATCAAAGTCACAGCGACAACAGGAGGTACACAACAGCAGCAGGACGACAGCAGCAACAGCAGGAGGACCACAACAGCAGCATCAAAGTCACAGCGACAACAGGAGGTACACAACAGCAGCAGGACGACAGCAGCAACAGCAGGAGGACCACAACAGCAGCATCAAAGTCACAGCGACAACAGGAGGGACACAACAGCAGCAGGAAGTCAGGAGGTTTGCAAGCTACACCGCAAGACAACAATCAATAGGTAGTGCGGGTGGTGCGTCTCCGCCAGCCTCACCTCCACCAGGCCAGACCTACACCAGCAGGCCCTCCCCTCCACCACACACACGGGGACACGTACATTAGGAAGGCACTCACACATTGGTAGATACACATACACACATGGAGGAAAGGGTGTGGATAATCCCCCTTTGTATATATACTATAGATGTCAATACGAGAAAAATTATATGTGGAAGAGAAATACATATAATGAAAATTAATCCCATGTGCTCAATTCTGATATATTTTTTTTTTCTAACAACCATATTCTCAAACTATTTTACCTGGCGACTTATACAGGTGACAGACTCAGAGAACATAAGGAATGAGACGCACACCTTCCAGTAGACATTCAAAAAGACTCACTAAAACAAGATATCTTCAGACGCAGCTTAAGGAGAAAACTTTAGCCCAGTTCAAACTTTTCTTTCTCTCTCTCTTACATATTTCTTTTATTTTACAATCCAGGGAAATGACCAGGTGGAGTGGTGGGGACGGAGTGTTCTGGTGGTGAGGAGAGGGATTACTCGTTGGTGGAGGAAGGTGGGAGGAAGTGAGTGTGTTGGTGATAAGGGAGGGTTGTTGGAGGAAGGAGAAGGTGTGTTGGCGATGACTGTCAAGCTTCATCTAACTAGCGTAACAGGAGGAGGAAGAGGACACACACACACACACACACACACACACACACAGGATGACAAATGCTAACTTATTCATAGAGAAAATAATCCTTCAACCTCCCCCACCAATTCTTACACTCACCTCCCACCCCTGCATGACAGCCAGCCAGGACAGTCACAAAAATACCTCGCGTTATTTTCCTTTTCTTTTAATCACAGAGGAAAGACTGTCAGGTCCTGTTATGGTGGGTCCTCGGTGGTATGTCGGCTATTTCAATGATATTCCACACTCCTTCCTTCCTCCCTCCGGGCCATATTTGTGTGCCGTAGGTGAGAGAGAGGCAGTCAGGCTCATTTTCATATTCTCAGCTACGAGGAAATAAGATGTTGAGAACTTTTTGAGAAAACAGTATATATATCAGACATGTTGAGACCTATCTTCCCACCCTCCTCCTCCTCCTCCAAGAATATTTTACCTGATGATTAAATATCGTAACGCTACCTGGAGAGATTAGATTAGGTTAGGTTAGGTCAAGTTAAGTTCAATTCGGTTAGCTTACGTTAAAATAGATAAAGGAAACCAAGAAACAGGAGAGTTGGCCAGCAGACAACCTATACTAATTAACGGTGCAGAAAAGCGAGCAGTGTGTCTGAACAAGTAAATGGACGACATCACACGGTGTTCCAGCTCCACACACACAGAGTGAACCAGTCGTGTCTGTGTACAAACCCACTCTCTTGAGCAAGCAATTTGGCGGACCACATTGAAGTTGCCAATCCATGTAAGTGGCCACGCCCCCCTCCTCTCCCCCAGGAGCGGTAAAACACGACTTAGCAGTATTAAAACAGTTTATGGTGTAAGGTCTTGTGTGCAGGATGTGTTCATGTATGTAGAATAACGACGAAGAAAACGTGATAAATATGAGGAGAGAATGAGATAAGATGTGGTGATTAGGATGGAATGAGAGACAGAAATGAAGATAATGAGAAAGAATGGGTAGAAAATGACGTAGTAAATAGGTTAGAAAGACCAAGGAAGAGGGAAAGTAATAGAATAAGAGAGAATAGGCGTTTAGAGGCGAGCCATGACCAACACACACACACACACACACACACACACACACACACACACACACACACACAAAGGTAAACAACTCACGTATTATAAAAAAAAACTGTAAACATGAAACGCATATAAGGGTACAAATCCACAAAATTAAATCGGAGTATAGAGACAGAAGGAGGCAAGAGAGTGCTATAACACTCCCCCCCAACTACACACATAAGGCTGAATTCCCCAACTCCCCAACTTTCACCCTAAGTCAAGTCACAAACTCTCCCTCTTGGCTGTCCTAACTCGGTCCATTATCCACTCGCTTTACCACTAAATTCAAATTCAATTTTATGGAGAGTAGGGAAGGCTTATACCAGATTTAACTTGGTGAATATAAGTTTGTAAATTAGGATGGGTGGTCGTATTGATCCCGAGAGCCACGAGATGAGGAAGGTCAGGTCAGGTCAGAGTGAAACCGCGGAGGAAAAAAACACAAAACTCTAAGAATGTTTTCATGGGTTAAACTATAAACATTTACCAATATAACCTAACCTAACCTAACCTAACCTAACTTAACCTAACCTAACCAAACCAAACCTAACCTAACCAAACCAAACCTAACCTTTTGCACTTTACCGTTTTATTATAAACACTATAATTATTAACATCACTACGTTATTATTATCATTACCAGTCGTATTCTCCAGAGCGAATTGAGCATTAAATATTTGTTATTCTGTTTTCTATAATTCTCTGCCCTTACTTAAGTGTTTCTGATTATTATTAGCATCATTAATATTATTATTGTATTATTATCATTATCAGTATTATTGGTATTATTGTTATATTATAATTATTATTAAGAAATGGGCCTAGACACTATCATTTACACATCAATAATATTCAAATCCACAACCTATGAAAGCTATGACGTGTGTGTGTGTGTGTGTGTGTGTGTGTGTGTGTGTGTGTGTGTGTGTGTGTGTGTGTGTGTGCTAAATTATTATCTCGAGCCAAAAAATAAGTTTCTCCGCAACATCTGGCAAGGGACCAGTCAGAAACCTCATACAAATCCCCCCCCAGCTTAATATAAACTTCCAGCTGACCAATCTAAACTACGTTATCTACGATATTTTAACTCAAACTCTATTGGTGATAATCTATATAATCTTAAACTACACTGGCAAATATTTTATATAACATCAAACTATACTGGCGAACATTTTATAACCTCAAACTATACTAGCAAACATTTATACAGCAAACTATACTGGCAAATATTTTATATAACATCAAACTATACTGGCAATCATAATTTACCCCACAACGACACACTGGCGATCAAAACACAAGGACCATCACCACCACTTCAAGAACTATACTAGCACAATCATCCTGCACTCAGCCATCTTCACCCAGACTAGGAGGAGGGAAAACACACTTAAGAACCTCAAGTGGTGGCAGATATTGAGTGGCAGGTATTGGATGGCAGATAACGGCAGTGAAGAGCACACAGACTCAGACATTCTCAATCACCACCAGACGAGGGAAACTCTACAACTGCACACCTCAAATTTCACTTCCATAACTTATATTATTTTCTCGTTTTAACTCCAGAAATACAAGTAGGTGATTAATCATGCAAATAATGAATAAACGGAAGGAATAAATGAAATAAAGTAATAAATAAAATAGTTAACAATGGAACCCAGGTGCAAGAATACATTACTGCACACGTACTTCTCCTGGTTATATTATATTATTTCACCTCCATTACTCTATGTATAGCATTACCCACTAAACAACAATTAGTGAACAGGTAAGTAAAGAAAATACAAAATAAAATAAACATGAAATAAAAGTAAAATAATATATAATAGCATAAACAAGACTACAAGCTCAATAAGGGTAAACAAGACTACAAGCTCAATAAGGATAAACAAGACTACAAGCTCAATAAGGATAAACAAGACTACAAGCTCAATAAGGATAAACAAGACTACAAGCTCAATAAGGGTAAACAAGACTACAAGCTCAATAAGGGTAAACAAGACTACAAGCTCAATAAGGGTAAACAAGACTACAAGCTCAATAAGGATAAACGAGACTACAAGCTCAATAAGGATAAACGAGACTACAAGCTCAATAAGGATAAACAAGACTACAAGCTCAATAAGGATAAACAAGACCACAAGCTCAATAAGGGTAAACAAGACTACAAGCTCAATAAGGATAAACAAGACTACAAGCTCAATAAGGGTAAACAAGACTACAAGCTCAATAAGGGTAAACAAGACTACAAGCTCAATAAGGATAAACAAGACTACAAACTCAATAAGGGTAAACAAGACTACAAGCTCAATAAGGGTAAACAAGACTACAAGCTCAATAAGGATAAACAAGACTACAAGCTCAATAAGGGTAAACAAGACTACAAGCTCAATAAGGATAAACAAGACTACAAGCTCAATAAGGGTAAACAAGACTACAAACTCAATAAGGGTAAACAAGACTACAAGCTCAATAAGGGTAAACAAGACTACAAGCTCAATAAGGATAAACAAGACTACAAACTCAATAAGGATAAACAAGACTACAAACTCAATAAGGATAAACAAGACTACAAGCTCAATAAGGATAAACAAGACTACAAGCTCAATAAGGTAAACAAGACTACAAGCTCAATAAGGATAAACAAGACTACAAGCTCAATAAGGGTAAACAAGACTACAAGCTCAATAAGGGTAAACAAGACTACAAGCTCAATAAGGGTAAACAAGACTACAAGCTCAATAAGGGTAAACAAGACTACAATAAGGGTAAACAAGACTACAAGCTCAATAAGGGTAAACAAGACTACAAGCTCAATAAGGATAAACAAGACTACAAGCTCAATAAGGTAAACAAGACTACAAGCTCAATAAGGATAAACAAGACTACAAGCTCAATAAGGGTAAACAAGACTACAAGCTCAATAAGGATAAACAAGACTACAAGCTCAATAAGGATAAACAAGACTACAAGCTCAATAAGGATTCCAGGCAGCTTCTCATCAGTTCCAAGACGGTAAACTCAGCCTCATTTGTGTTGTAATTATTTTCTTTCAAAGCCAAAATGCACAATAAAATAAGAGGAATATATTCAGAAAATCAACCATTCCCACAGCATATACAATTAAATGTACAACCACCTTAAAATAAAATACAGTATACAATAATAAATATCGAATTATATCAAATAATTTCAATATATTAACTATTAAGAACAGTTAATTGATCATCTTAAATAAATTATCTAGATACGATGGCAAATAATAAATTATCTCAATATAGTAAACTATACAGAAATCAAATGACGTAAATACCGTGAGTTATATAACAAATTATCAAACCATCACGAGTATATATGGTCAATAATTCCATTGTTCCTGCAGACAATAGTGCCAACCCGTGCGCAAAAATATTGGTCATGGCGGTACCACAAGCCATTCTGGAGGAAGATTGGCCAATCACACGGCGGCGGGATTGGAAGATTGGCCAATCACAGGGCGGTATTGAAGACGAATTAGGGCCCGCTTCGAGGTCTTATTGGATGCGCTGTGGTGCGTCGTCTTGTGAGCGATTGGTGAGGTGATTGTAAGATGGGGGAAGTGGTTGTGGTGATTGTTAGATGGGAGAGGTAATTGTGAGGTGAAGTAGTGAAGTTGTGGTTGTATGGTGATTGTGAGGTGGCAGTGGTGATTGTAAGGTGAAAGTGGTCATTGTGGTGGTTGAGAGGTGGTAGTGGTGATTGTAAGGTGTAGTGGTGATTGTGAGGTGTAAATGGTGGTGAGACAGAGTTATTGCGAGTTGGTGAATATATGTATGTGTGTGTGTGTGTGTGTGTGTGTGTGTGTGCGTGCGTGTGTGTGTGTGTGTGTGTGTGTGTGTGTGTGTGCGTGTGTGTGTGTGTGTGTGTGTGTGTGTGTGTGTGTGTGTGTGTGTGTGTGTGTGTGTGTGTGTGTGTAATCATGTACGTAAGTTTATTTACCTATTTGCAGTCTGAGTGTGTGTGTATACCCACGTGAACGAGAAAATGCGTTCATCCGTATTGCACGTCCGTCCGTCTGTGGGTACATTCGAAGGTGCGTTCAACACACACACACACACACACACACACACACACACACACACACACAGTAATGCACTTAGGGGAGACAGAGAGGCAGGTGTCAGGTGGTGAGGGAGAGAAATGATGGTGGACGGGCACTGATGAGAGAGAGAGAGAGAGAGAGAGAGAGAGAGAGAGAGAGAGAGAGAGAGAGAGAGAGACTAAATGTGGACGAAGAAATGAATAGAGAAAAACGGTGGATGAATGAATGAATGTAGTCAAGGGTGGATGAGTAACTGATGAATGACTACAAGGATGAGTCAGTAGTGGGGTCAGATGCATGAGAGATTATATGAATGAGTGGATGAGGGAAGAATCGAAGGAGAAGAGGGAGAATAAAAGAGGAGCAAGAAGAGGAGCAAGAGGAGGAGCAAGAGGAGGAGGATGAAGAGGAGGAAGAGGAGTGACCTTGGAACGACCCTGGATGAAACTCGGGCTGTGGTGAGTCATCCTCTCCCCCTTCTTCCTCCCCTCTCCTCTCTCCCCCTTCTCCCCTCCCTCCCTCCCCTCTCACTCTCTCTACCCCTTCTTCCTCCTCCCCTCCCCCTCTCTCCCTCTACCCCCCCCTTCTCCCTCCCCTCCCCTCCCCTCTCTCTCTCTACCCCTTTCTCCTCCCCTCCTCCCTCCCTCTCTCACTCTCCCTCCCCCTCCCCCTCCCTCTCTCACTCTCTCTACCCCTTCTCCCTCCCCCCCTCCCTCTCCCTCTCTCCTCTCCCTCCCCTCCCCTCTCCTCTCTCCTCTCTCTACCCCTCTTCTCCTCCCTCACCCCCCCCCTTCTACACTTCCCCTCCCTTCTCTGACCCTCTCTCTCCCCCCCTTCCCACTTTCCTTCTTCCTTTTCACTCTCTCTCTCTCTCTCTCTCCTCTCCTTCAATCCTCCAATGGCTCCCCTCACCCTCACTGGCTCTTCCTACTTCCCTCATTCTCTTCTCCTCTACCTCCTTCCTCCCCCCCACCTCCTTCCCTCACCCCACTGGCTCTCCCTCTTCCTCCCTCACCCCACTGGCTCTCCCTCCCTGGCTCTCCCTCACCCCACTGGCTCTCCTCCCTCCCCCTGGCTCTCCCTCCCTCACCCCACTGGCACCCCACTGGCTCTCCCTCCCACCCCACTGGCTCTCCCTCCCTTCCTCTCTCCCTCCTTCACCCCACTGGCTCTCCCTCTCCTTCCCTCACCCCTGGCTCTCCTCCCTCACCCCACTGGCTCTCCCCTCTCCCTCCACCCCACTGGCTCTCCCCTCCCTCACCCCACTCTCTCCTCCCTCACCTCTCTCCCTCCCTCACCCCACTGCTCCCTCCCCACTGGCTCTCCCTCCCTCACCCCACTGGCTCTCCCTCTCCTTCCCTCACCCCACTGGCTCTCCCTCCTCACCCCACTGGCTCTCCTCTCTCCCTCACCCCACTGGCTCTCCCTCTCCCTCACCCTGGCTCTCCCCTCCCTCCCCTCACCCCACTGGCTCTCCCTCCCTTACCCCACTGGCTCTCCTCCCCACCTCCCCTCCCTCACCCTCCCTCACCCCACTGGCTCTCCCTCCGTCACCCCACTGGCTCTCCCTCTCACCCCCTGGCTCTCCCTCCCTCACCCCACTGGCTCCCTCCTCACCCCACTGGCTCTCCCTCCCTCACCCCACTGGCTCTCCTCCTCACTCCCTCCCCTCACCCCCACTGGCTCCCTCTCCTTCCCTCACCCCACTGGCTCTCCCTCCCTTCCCTCACCCCACTGGCTCTCCCTCCCTCACCCCTGGCTCCCTCCCTCCACTGGCTCTCCCTCCTCCCTCACCCCCTCCCTCACCCCACTGGCTTTCCTCCTCACCCCACTGGCTCTCCTCCCTCACTGGCTCTCCTCTCCCCTCTCCCCACCCCCTCCCTCCTCACCCCACTGGCTTTTCCCTCCCTCACCCCACTGGCTCTCCCTCCCTCACCCCACTGGCTCTACCTACTTCCCACATTCTCCTCTCCACTCTACCTCCCCTTCCATCGTCTTGACCAAACCATCAATACGGTCTTCCTTAACGACGGCCCAGCTAGTTATTACGTCATAAAAGAGATATACTATCGGTAGTCGACTGTGACGTCATGTTTATGGTAGCGTGTACGTGTGGCTGGTCATGACGCGGCTTAAATCAACTTCAAAGATATTACAATTCTCGGAACATCAACCATGGTATTGGTCGGAAACACTTTGTATGTTCGTGTGTAAGTATGTTTATATATCCAGTTTGTGCATATGTATGTATGTATGTATGTATGTATGTATGTACGTACTGTGTGTATGTATTCTGTATATGCATTTGTATGTATTTATGTGTGTATGTAAGTATGCACAGTATGTATGAGGATATATCTAGTCTTCACGTGGCCGAGATAACACTAAAAACTTAATATTTGGTACACAGATGAAAGCCCACATTATATCCCGTGATAATAACTTCACTGTGTGTTGCCAAGGTCAGATACATAGTGATGAGTGTTTTCTAGGTAATAGGTCTTCACGCCCACAACTGTAGGTGTTAATGAAGGTTACCAAGTTTAATATGTGCTCAACAAACTTAATATCTTCTCTTCAACATAACACTTGTTTATGGCTTCACTTCACGGAGCTAATATTTTCTTTTTCATTACAGTTTCCGTGTGTCCGCAAAGCTACTGCTGGCCTCCTCACACGCAGTACTTTACCATACTTTATATGCACAAATATGCCTGAATGAAACCAAACGGTCTAGAGTACAGATAACCAAACGGTCTAGAGTACAGATAACCAAACGGTCTAGAGTACAGATAACCAAACGGTGTAGAGTACAGATAACCAAACGGTCTAGAGTACAGATAACCAAACGGTCTAGAGTACAGATAACCAAACAGGTGTATAAACGCAAGTGTGTTTGCTCGAGTGACGTCACAACATGGCCGCCCACTAGATCAAAAGCTTTCATTCATAGACCACCAGCTGAGCAAGTTTCCTGCTTGAAGTCAACTTTGACGTCAGAAAAGCAAATATTTTACATAAAGTTGTATATTTAACATCCCTTTTATTAACTAAGTAATTAGATTTCATGTAAATATCATTAGACTGTACCATTTCCGATGTCCCTTTGTTTTTGTATACCATATGTGGATAAATTTTTGATAATGAAGTTACTCATCATCACCATAATTAATAATTATTCTTATTAGTGTTATCATTATTATAAATTAATTAAACATGGGGTCTATGTACCGTATACTAGGGAAAAATAAATATTTATTTCGCCATGCACATATGCGTCGGATACCACAACCAAGGGCTTGATCAATAAAGGTTTGCATAAAACAAATACACATAATTATACACACATACACACGAGTATTTCAATATATACAGGCCTTAGCTCTCGACCTTCAACACACCCCAGGGCAGCAGCAACCTGGCGCTGGCGGTGAACAACAGTGGCGGGCAATAATGAGCGAGGTTAACCCGGGTCACTGGTCCTGCCGTCACGCGCATCTGCATTATAGATATCAACCAATCATCGTTTGACACCGTGGAGGCAATGTCACTAGCAAACTGCCAGCTGTCATGCGCTCACACACTAACTCTCTCTCCACACCACTGGTTTATTTTATTACAGTTGGGAAATAAACCGGGCGAGTGTATTTTCTTACGGTGCCTCGTTTTAAGTTGTTTATTTTAGTGACTCGTTTAAAGATTTGGTTTATATTTAGTGAGTCGTTTAACGCTGTGCTTTTTTTTTTGGTACCTGTTTTAAGTTTGTTTTAGTACGTGGTTTAATGTGGGTTTCTATTTTGTGGCTTGTTATGTGATATGGTTGTTCTGCTTAGCGTCTCGTTTTACGCCGTGGTTTTCTATTTTCGTGCCTCGTTTAATGCTATGCGTTGTTAATGACAATTTAACTAAGATTTTCTTTTATTCCGTCACTCACTTAACGCTGTGACTTTTGTTTCAACACACAACATTACCAATGACCTTTACTTTAATAACCACCTTAAAAAGTTTATAACAAATCCTTTCAGTAACAAAATCAAACCACCAAGTTACCCTGGGGAGTAATTAGTTAAAAAGAAAATAGATAAATAATTAATAATCAATTATCTACTACAGTATATAAAAATGCTATATAACCTATATCTCCTTCCTACGTATATAATACCGGGTTACGCAAAAAAAAAAATACCCAGATTTTAAATAGTTATATAATAATAATCCGGGGATTTATTTTTCGATGAACCTGTTCAGTATTTTCACTGACGTCAACCTCTCGCCCGATAGGTATGGCAGTGTCTTATATTACTTCCTGTTACAGGTTGACTGGTCATCTTCAGCGGCTAGACAACCACAAGGTAGTCATGCAGTGGACCGTATTTGACTATGTACTGTATCTGTGTTCTTTTGTCAGCTGCTGAGTAAAACTGACGATAATTCATAAGCTTGCTGCTGTGTAAAACTGATCATTCTCATGCCTGTTGCTATGTAAAATTAAAAATAATTCCTACGCCGCCTCCTTGAAAAAGTAAGATAATTTACCAAAACAGCGAGAAAAATAAGAAACGAGGGGTAAACGCAGGGAGGGAGAGGAGCATCTGAATGGAGGAATTAGAATACGTAATGGCGAGGGGTTACCTCCCCCCGAGTCGGAAAAAAAAGCCAGTCATAAGCTCCCTGATCCTATTATGATAAAACTGCACGTCGTTTATTGTCACTAAAACTCTCAGCCTTTGCCCCTAATAAACAAAAAATGATTTAATTTTTCACGAAATACTCTACACTACTCAACAATTCGACTCCTTTGGTACAATTTGAAGGAAAGAGTAAATATGAATGTTTAGATATTAAGCGGATTCTTCGATATGTAAATCGGAGGACGAGCGGCTCCTCAAGTGAATGGTGGCAGAATGGTTCCAGCGTTTATTATCTGGGGTCGGCCAGTAAGAGGGTCTTGGCCAGGGGGGAGGAGGAAGAGGGGAAACGACTTCTATTTCATGTGGTTTTTATAGAGGGATATTTGATTGGTGATTCTCTGATGCGTGTATGCGTAACGGCCTTTTGTAGTGATAGATTGTACGATAACACCAACAACATGAATATTAGCTGGTCCGGGGGAAAAAAAATACGATAAAATTAATCTGAAATCTGAATTATAACGTTCCCACACAGACATGTATAATAATTCAACCTTTCTGACAACAAAACCAAACAACTAACCTCAACAAACATTTGATTTAGACTAGGATAAACCGTTCTATTTCCCGCCAAAATCTTCAGCGTCTGACAGAAAAGATATAGTGTCCATCCCCCTGTATATAAACAAGGGCTATGTTGACTGAACACAATATTCTCCTGAATTCTGTCGTATTTACATTCCAATCTCTTGTATCGTCTATTTTTAAGCATCTTGGCGAGTTTCACGATACGATATATATGTTAGTGGATTATACACGGTTCTCCGGGGAAATCAGCTCTAGTACAAGCAGCACTCACAACCTGTACAAAGTCATCGCTTCTCTGGTCCTAACCTTCATCAGTAAACCTATATAGAAGGATAATGATATGATGATGATGATAAGATAAAGATAAGATGATAATGATGAGATAATAATAATAATAATAATGTAATCAAAATTGAATCCTAAAACTAAATTCTCTCCAAAACTTAGGTCGGCGGACGAGAGGGAAGGTCGCTGAATAAACACAATGTTGACACACAAAAACCTCCAATCAATTATGCAAAAGAACAATCGTGTAGTGAGGCAACAGCAGGAAGTGTCCAGAGTCAAGACTGTTGTGTAGTGTGTCTAGACGTGGCAAGTGTTTCTATAAATGTTTGTGTTGTGTGAGACGTCTGTACTTGTATTGTTGTGTGAGATTTCTGTTTTTGTTGCGTTGTGTGAGCGTGTCTGCCCCATAACAGCTTATGAGACGAGACGTTAAGGGTGCTCAGTAACTGCCTGGATTCGTAAATTAGCCATTACGTTTCCCTATTTATGTATATATCTGAAGTAATAGAAATTCTCCTTACCGGTATATATCATTCTATTATACTCTCCAGCCAAGACAAAGACCATCATCATGTACGGTCCACACAAGACGAAATATAAAGAGTAACTGTGTCCACTTACTCCCTTAACACGGGTGAGTAAGGTCTAATTTGAATTTTTCGTCATTATTATGCTATTTCGTGTGTGTGTGTGTGTGTGTGCCCGAGGGAGCAGTAACGAGGATGAGCAAGTATAGGGTGAACATACACTCACCCTCACCCTCCCTTTCGCTACTTAACCCTTACCCTCCTCCCTCACTCTCAATACTTACCCTCCCTACCCTCCCCTACCTTCACCATGTTCCTCCCTCACCCTAAAAAATATCCAAACACGAACGTACGGACGAGCAAACACTGCCATTAACATAACAAGTCCGGTCTGCGACTAACATGATAAAAATCAAGACAATCTTCCTCAACAAACACGTCTTATCCTGTAATACTTGTCTAAACTCATCATTTACAACCTACAGTATTACATAAATCAGGAAATTCAATGAAATGAAAGACAATTGTAAACAAAGAACTCGGAACTTCACTACAGTAGAACAAGTTAAGGACAGTAATATAATTAACTCATTTTAATCCAATTAATTCAAACTAATCAACAGAACATCGACAACTAGCAGCAGAAGTTGTGACTGTCTGGTGATGGTTGGAGATGGTGGTGGTGGTGGAGGCGGCCTACGGACACGTCAACCCGGGTTTCGCTTAGTCGCCTACATGACAACAAGGTCACCACCACCATGCCTAATGTACAGTCTTTTAAGAATTCAACGCCTCCCCTTTGATGTCGCTAGGAAAATTAACTTAATAGAATAATCACCATAAAAAATTAGGCATCCCAATCAACCTTATTGGCCAACCACGAGATAATATGTAAACGTATCCTCGCCTTGTGAACGCCCAAAGTTTCTTCAATAACCAGTCAATAATGCATCATGTGAACACCGCGAGTTTTCCACTACACTACAACTGGGAGTGAACGCCCCTTAACACTACACACACACACACTCACACACCAGCAACATATTATTTTTCTGGGACAAAACTTCTTTAACTGGAAAACTTGTGGCCATATTTTGTTTTTGTTTTTCCCGAGAGGCGAGGCTGTACACTACATCGTTAAGGCCAACACACACACACACACACACACACACACACACACACACACACACACACACACACACACTTTGTCTCGCATTTTCCGCCTCTTGGGCTGATGAGTTAAGGACTGCGTGAGAGTGAGAAGTTTCTTTTAAGGCTTCACATTTCCATATTGAAGCTGTGGACGTTGTAACGTGAGAAGAGAAGAGAGACTTAATGGAACACAAGGAGACAATGTGGACTATACACTACACTCGACTACTTTCACTTCCCTCAAGGTACTGAGTCGACTCGGGGTGTCTCAGGCACAAACCAGCGTTCTCTTAGGGCAGGAACCAAGCGATGTAGCCACTCTTCCGCCGCACCGCAAATTAACTTAACCAAACTCAAATCAAATATAACACATTTTGACCAAACCTAAACAACATAAACTGACCTAACTCACTTTAACATTCTAAATCATTAAAAATTTCCAATTAAGTGTAGCATATTCAACAGTATAGTTCATTAAATAAACTAACTCACTTTAAAACTAATTAAACTCATTTTAACCAATTCTAACTCATTTAACAACTAATTTTCAACTAATCGAGACAACACAAATGAACAGACCAAATACATTAACTAGTCCTCCTATTACCATACATAACGACAACATCAAATGACTTACGTAGCGATTGTCCCCGTGTAAATATATGGCTATATACACATTGCCTTGCTGTATAAGTACATATATGTGTCTTTATACATAGTGACCGTTGCTATAAAAGTATACGTGTGTCTCTCTCTCTCTCTCTATATATACTGTAGGTGTTGTGTTCTCGTGCTGGGGTACATCTGCAGTTGGTAAGTGTAGGTAATAAATGCAAGGTTAATGCTCAAGGTACACTGGTAATATTCGTTATTATGTTGTTTACTAAGGTTATACTCTCGTGCGAATAATAAAAGCCCGTGTGTGTGTGTGTGTGTGTGTGTGTGTGTGTAAGCTGGAGACTTGAATCCTTCCAACACCAGAATCGAAGGTAAATAGAAAACGGTAATTCTTCGATTGATGGAGGGGAAACTCTCGTAAAGGCAACACGGAGTCAAAAAATATTCAACACAGTTTTTTTCCTCATGACCCCATCTTTAAAACTGAGTTATGTCCTAGTCTTTGTCAAAGGTTTAATGATGATTTTTGAGTAGTGTTGCCTTAGGTAAACAAACGCTATCTATATACAAGGGTGAGATACTACGGCAAACACATCACCTCTCTCATATCTCCCGTCCCATTTGTCTTGATGGCTCTCTAGTGTAGTTCTTACTCCTCGTTTTCCTTCTTTTACAACTGGTTTTATTTTCCTTGTTCCCATGAAACTTATCCATCACCCAGAGATCGTTTCCACCCCACTTTCCTTCCTCGGTTTGTGTTCTCTCGTTTATACCTCTCTCTCTCCTCCCACCCTACACGCGTCTTTCCTTCAACACAAGTGCCTCACCAATTCAAATACTGGGTGTACAAGGCACCTCCTGTCGTGTATAAATTGTCACCCATCTCCCGAACACCTCGCAAGACAACTGCAGCCTGAGTGTAGGTACATAGAGTCACTCGCTGCTGCTGTTGCTGTTGCTGCACGCCCGGGTCGTTCTTCCCTGGCGTCTCCTCCAACAACTGTAACTAAACCAAAGCAATAATATAGTACACGGCTGATAAAATATAAAAAATAGATTACCACAACTGTCAAAAACGAAGTCGTTCTAGAAAATATTAAGCATCTGAATACGCGGGTGATTAAATCGTACAAAGGGGAAATTTTAAGAACGGGTTGGTGATAGGTATAGTACGGTGGGGTGATAACAGCTTCTGGGGTCAGTCAGGAAGAAGGGGAGCTATTGTGTAGGGCAGTCACGTCGTCAACACCACGTGAGTCATACTTCAGTGTCGTCCCAGCAGGTATAGTGTGTGATGGTGACTACTGTGACCTGAGTCTCACCTGAGTTACTGTACCGTGGTGGACAGACATGGAGCGACCTTGACCTCACAGGAGCACAACGACGCTACAGCCAGATGAAGTGAGGGATGACAACATACAGTTCAGTCGCCCTCACACACACACACACACACACACACTGCACACGACGCTTCCATCATCACTATTACTGAAGAAAAAATAAATCTGATATCGTAACAGTTTAAGTTATCTGGAGGAAGACGTGGACAGGTGTGTAGACGATCTGCCATGGACGCCCAGAGTGTAATAGTGTCCAGGTTACTGAGTCATGATCGTGAGGACCCGTGGAGGCTAACAACAACATAATCCCTTTAACATTACAGTACCGGTGTAGTCAACTGACGAGGGGGCAGGTGGTAGCACAGGTGTTAGTACAGGTGTTCTTTCGGTGAACAGGTGGGTGGGTGGCAGGGATGTTGGCCTGAACCACAATTCATGATGATCTGATGAGATAAGACACCTCTCAGCTTAATCCACCTGACTAGTACACACCACAACGCTAAACTAAGCAAACTCCCCAGGTTGGTGTTGAATCATCAGGTGAAATAAGCCCGGGGTGTCTAATCGTCTAGGTGATCCCACAGACTATCCCAACACATGATCCCAGTCTCCCCCCCCCCCCTCTGCAACACACACACACACACACACACCTACCTAGTGTTTACTCGGGTATCCAACACACTATCAACTTGGCCGGTGAAGACACTGGACCAGCAACAAATCATCGACATTCCAAACATTTTACAAACTCACATATATTATCCTTCCACCATCCCCGTTCTTGGATGTTGCTCGCACGCCACAAAACATTCCTCACTATAACATAAATATAAACTTATAGTATACTAAAGTTTATCTCCAGCTGATATATGGGGGAAAGACGCGTCCTTCTCTCTCGTTGGGCCAAAACTTACTGTGGCGCCAGGCTGATGTAGCGGTGGTAGTGCAGGAACAGTCACCAAAGTCTAGCTCGTCACCTCACCAGTGTATAACCAGCCAATCACAACCCATGAATTACCCTTTACTGAAATATGACTGGAGGAGTTATTTCTAAACAGGTATATGATACGCAGTCAGTCATGCTGTTATTCTCACCAACTTCTCCAGATCCTGACATAAGAGCAACGTCACCTTGAAAACAATGCTAAAGATTTCCAAAGTAATTTTGTCTTAGGTGTTAGTTCATATATGGGTTAAGCTTGTCTCTGGGGGATTCATTTTAAACTACCAATTCACTTATTGTTAAACTATGTCGGTGTGTAAGTGTGGTATGTGGGAGGATATACACAGTGAGAAGATAAATAATACACGGAGAGTATTTGAGAGGGAGAGAGAGAGAGAGAGAGAGAGAATTATTGTGTTTTAGTGTCTGTATTTGTGTGTGTGTGTGTGTGTGTGTGTGTGTGTGTGTGTGTGTGTCTATACGGCCAATTGCAAGAACAGTCATGGGGTGTACGACGCCATTTACGATGACCTTCTTGCCCTGACCTTGTTTCAGTTATACCACCCTTTTGAAGCTCTGGAGAGATCTCGAAGTTTCGATATTTTGAGTACAGCACTAGCTAATAATTCCCACCAGGAAACTTGTTTCGAGACTCCTCCAAATCTTCAAAAAGTGCAGAATTCCATGTGTTAAAGGTGATATTGCTGAAAAAAGACCAAGGCAAGAAGGTCATCGTAAATGGCGCCGTACACCCTATAACCGTTCTTGCAATTGGCCCATATCGGAGGACCTCAAGACACTAACTTCTAGAGACAGACAGACACAGGACAGTCATACTTGTCTTGAGGGGAGAAGGGAGATTTAACCTGGTGTGTTGCCAAGGTCCTCCCCCCTCTCTCCCTCCCTTGGAATCATCCTTTGACCTAGATAGTATTAACCTTGTGTGACCCTAAACCACACACACACACACACACACACACACACACACACACACACACACACACACACACACACACACACACACACACACAACAGCTGCAGACATGTGTGTTAATGTACTCTTAAATGGTTACAGTTGTTACTGATGATTTGGTGTAGATTGAATTGTGATTTTCTTCTGTTCTTTATATAAGTAACCTGGACAATAGGTGAAGGGTTTTTCTTAATACAGTGAAAAGGAGGAGAAGGAAGATATCTATTAATTATCTCTCTCTCTCTCTCGATAAAGTCGAAAAGTTTTCCTTTAAGTGAAAAGAAAAACTACTTAAGAGAACCTCAAACTCCACTTATCTGAGAGTATTACCCGGCACGAATGGATTAAAACACACACACACACACACACACACACACACACACACACACACACACACACAAACACACACACACACACACACACACACACACACACACACACAAACCTTAACCAGTATTTGGTTTTGTAGTGAGTCATATGACCCAAATAGTAAAGGGTGCGTGTTATATGAAGTCACCACCATTATATATTTAACCTCTGTTAGATTATAAACTACCAGCACAGGTTAGTCGTAGTAGTAGTAGTAGTAGTAGTAGTTGTAGTAGTAGTTGTAGTTGTAGTCGTAGTAGTAGTCGTAGTAGTAGTAGTAGTAGTCGTAGTAGTAGTAGTAGTAGTAGTAGTAGTAGTAGTAGTAGTAGTAGTAGTAGTAGTAGTAGTAGTAGTAGTCGTAGTAGTAGTAGTAGTAGTAGTAGTAGTCGTAGTAGTAGTTTAGTGGTCACATTTATTATAGATCAGTAAGATGCGTTTGTAAGTGTGTAAGTGTTAAAGTGGCGTTTGAGTCTTGGTAGGTGTTAAGTGGTGTTTGTTAGTGTCTCAAGGTGTTTAAGTGAAGTTCGTAAGTGTCTTGGTAGGTGTCGAGTGGTGTTTGTTAGTGTCTCAAAGTGTTTAAGTGGAGTTCGTAAGTGTCTTGTTAGGTGTTAAGTGGTGTTTGTTAGTGTCTCAAGGTGTTTAAGTGGAGTTCGTAAGTGTCTTGGTAGGTGTTAAGTGGTGTTTGTTAGTGTCTCAAGGTGTTTAAGTGGAGTTCGTAAGTGTCTTGGTAGGTGTTAAGTGGTGTTTGTTAGTGTCTCAAGGTGTTTAAGTGGAGTTCTCGTAAGTGTCTTGGTAGGTGTTATGGTGTTTGTTAGTGTCTCAAGGTGTTTAAGTGAGTTCGTAAGTGTCTTGGTAGGTGTTAAGTGGTGTTTGTTAGTGTCTCAAAGTGTTTAAGTGGAGTTCGTAAGTGTCTTGGTAGATGTCAAGTGGTGTTTGTTAGTGTCTCAAGGTGTTTAAGGGAGTTCGTAAGTGTTTGGTAGGTGTTATGGTGTTTGTTAGTGTCTCAAAGTGTTTAAGTGGAGTTCGTAAGTGTCTTGTAGATGTCAAGTGGTGTTTGTTAGTGTCTCGGTTAAGGGAGTTCGTGGAGGTGTTAAGTGTGTTTGTTAGTGTCTCAGTGTTAATGAGTTCGTATGTCTTGGTAGGTGTTAAGTGGTGTTTGTTAGTGTCTCAAGGTGTTTAAGTGGAGTTCGTAAGTGTCTTGGTAGGTGTTAAGTGGTGTTTTTAGTGTCTCAAGGTGTTTAAGTGGAGTTCGTAAGTGTCTTGGTAGGTGTTAAGTGGTGTTTGTGTATTGTGTTCATATATGTCACCAAACAAACAAACATACTAAAATATTCACTCACCCAACAAAAAAAAAAACCATTCATGATAATAAATAAAACTGACCTAAAACTCCCCACAGTTCGTCTCTGTCGGAGGGGAAAAATTTGGTCGAGCGAGTTTTAACATTTTTAAGAGACTCGTCCAGGAGAGATGGGAGACGATGGCCGCCGACAATGGGAGGAGGGGGAAGTGTGTGCATCCTGGAGACTGCCACCGAAATTGTGTTATGTAAAGGGTAGGAGGAGGAGGAGGATGGGGGTAGGAGAGGGTGATGGAATGGGTGGTGGGTGGGGTAGGAGGAGGAGGGTGTGGGTGGGGTAGAGGAGGATGATGGGGGTAGGGAGAGGGTATGGAATGGGTGGTGGTGGGTAGGAGGAGAGGGTGGGGTAGGAGAGGGTGATGGAATGGGTGGTGGGTGGGTAGGAGGAGGAGGATGTGGGTAGGAGGGTGATGGAATGGGGTGGGTGGGTAGGAGGAGGATGATGGTGGTAGGAGGTGATGGAATGGGTGGTGGTGGGTAGGAGGAGGATGATGGGGTAGGAGAGGGTGATGGAATGGGTGGGGTGGGGTAGGAGGAGGATGGGGTAGAGAGGGTGATGGAATGGGTGGTGGGTGGGAGAGAGATGATGGGGGGTAGGAGAGGGTGATGGAATGGGTGGTGGGTGGGGTAGGAGGAGGAGGAGGAGGATCAGTATAGGGAGAAAGACGAGAAGGGAGGAGGAGCAGTGACGACACCAAGTGACTCCAGACGGCAGGTGGTGGCGCCAGACCCTCGCGCCACCCCTGCTCCTCCCAACACCTTCAACACTGGTCTTACATCATCTATCATCACGGGTACAAACATGAGCACCACCAGAGAGAATATCGCCCATAAACGGTCCTTAAATACCCCTTAAATACTCTTAAAATACAACAGAACCACCATTAATGCCTATACAACCTTACCATTATCCCTTGACAACCGCGACCTATGACTCCCACCTCAGCCGCCATGTTGGCTCCTTATGCGGGATAACCAATCACAGACTTTTAAAAGATATGACGTCATTCAGTCTACCTATCAAAGAATTATATAGGCGATGGCGTCATGCAATCTACCAATCATCTACCAATGACGTCATGCAGTCTACCTATCAAAGAATATAGGCGATGGCGTCATGCACCAACAATCATCTACCAATGACGTCATGCAGTCTACCAATCAGTAACACTGTATGGATCGACCATTTAAAGCACATCTAGCAACACAAGTGACCGTCTTATTCTCCTGTCAACAACTTACTTCAACACACCGTTTTAAGTGATAAGAAAAAAATCACAAAATATTAGAACATCAAAAGAAGTCAAATAACCTGACCATCCTAGAAACATTTACCGCATAAAATAATAAATCGTCATCATCCAACAAGACGTTCCAAGATGGCTGACGAAACACAAACCCACAAAAACTTAAAAAATTCACAAGTTCTTTATAAATATTAACAGCAATACAATATAATAAAATTAAAATAAGGTAAAATAAAGTAAAAAATAAAAATAAATAAATAAATAAATAAATAAATACATACAAATATTCCCTTTGACAACCTGAAAAGAATTACTTCCTTTGACCCGAGTTAATAATAAACACGAGAGATGGATTACCTGCTGCTGAGTCGTCCTTCAGCCTCTGCTGAGTCGTCCTTCAGCCTCTGGTGTGTCGTCCTTCAGCCTCTGGTGTGTCGTCCCAGGGTTATAGTTTAAACCATCGTCCTCAAAGGGTTAGTATAACTTAAACCATCGTCCTCAAAGGGTTAGTATAACTTAAACCATCGTCCTCAAAGGGTTAGTATAAATTAAACCATCGTCCTCAAAGGGTTAGTATAAATTAAACCATCGTTCTCAAAGGTTAGTATAAATTAAACCATCGTCCTCAAAGGGTTAGTATAACTTAAACCATCGTTCTCAAAGGTTATAGTTTAAACCATCGTCCTCAAAGGGTTATAGTTTAAACCATCGTCCTCAAAGGGTTAGTATAAATTAAACCATCGTTCTCAAAGGGTTAGTATAACTTAAACCATCGTCCTCAAAGGGTTAGTATAAATTTAACCATCGTTCTCAAAGGGTTAGTATAAATTAAACCATCGTCCTCAAAGGTTAGTATAAATTAAACCATCGTCCTCAAAGGGTTAGTATAACTTAAACCATCGTCCTCAAAGGGTTAGTTATAAATTTAACCATCGTCCTCAAAGGGTTAGTATAAATTAAACCATCGTTCTCAAAGGGTTAGTATAATAAACCATCGTCCTCAAAGGGTTATAGTTTAAACCATCGTTCTCGGGTTATAGTTTAAACCATCGTTCTGTTAGTATAACTTAAACCATCGTCCTCAAGGGTTATAGTTTAAACCATCGTCCTCAAAGGGTTATAGTTTAAACCATCGTCCTCAAAGGGTTAGTATAACTTAAACCATCGTCCTCAAAGGGTTAGTATATCCTTAAACCATCGTCCTCAAAGGGTTATAGTTTAAACCATCGTCCTCAAAAGGTAGGGTGGTAAACTGTCTTATTCAATATCTAGGTCAACTTCGGTTGGTCGATACACGTTTATACACGGTTTGTTCTGGAATATTCTGTATACACATATATACAATCACAATCTCTCTCTCTCTCTCTCTCTCTCTCTCTCTCTCTCACCAAATTCCAAGTGGTGTCATACTTACTACCCCTCCACCCCCTCCCTCCTTACTCCCCCTTCCCCACCAATGAACTGCAACAGCCCCTCCCTCCTGCACCGCTAAGGGTTCTCCCCCTACTCCACCCCTACTCCTACCTACTCCGGGATAAGGATAATAATGATACTCCACCACCAGAACAGGGCAGCTTACCACAGATGCTACACCACCACACACCTGCCTCTTTCCTCCCCTCCTCCATCACACACCTGCCTCTTTCCTCCCCTCTCCACCACACACCTGCCTCTTTCCTCCCCTCCTCCATCACACCTGCCTCTTTCCTCCCTCCTCCACCACACACCTGCCTCTTTTCTCCCTCCTCCACCACACACACCTGCCTCTTTCCTCCCTCTTCCACCACACACCTGCCTCTTTCCTCCACTCCTCCACACACCTGCCTCTTTCCTCCCCTCCTCCACCACACACCTGCCTCTTTCCTCCCCTCCATCACACACCTGCCTCTTTCCTCCCCTCCTCCACCACACACCTGCCTCTTTCCTCCCCTCCTCCACCACACACCTGCCTCTTTCCTCCCTCCCTCCACCACACACCTGCCTCTTTCCCTCCCTCCTCCACCACACCTGCCTCTTTCCTTCCTCTTCCACCACACACCCCTTCTTCTTCTCCTCCTCCACCACACACCTGCCTCTTTCCCTCTCTCCACCACACACCTGCCTCTTCCTCCTCTTCCACCAACACACCTGCCTCTTTCTCCCTCCTCCATCACACACACTTCTTTCTTTCCCTCTTCCACCACACACCTGCCTCTTTCTCCTTCACCACACACCTGCCTATCTCTCCCCCTCTTCCACACCACACACCTGCCTCTTTCCTCTTCCACCACAACACCTGTCTTCCTCCCACCCCCACACACCTAACACCGCCGCCTGTTCATTCCGTGTACTCTCTCCCTCTCTCTCTCACGTGGGCAGGTGGGGTGGTGGTGGTGAGGGCAGGACGTGGTGGTGGTGGTGGAGGGCAGGACAGTGGTGGAGGCGAGGGCAGGACGGTGGTGGTGGTGGAGGGCAAGACGGTGGTGGAGATGAGGGCAGGATGGTGGTGGTGGAGGTGAGGGCAAGACGGTGGTGGTGGTGGGAGGGTAGACGGTGGAGGGAGGGAGGACGGTGGTGGTGGTGGTGAGGGCAGGACAGTGGTGGTGGTGGGAGGGCAGGACGGTGGTGGAGGTGAGGGCAGGACGGTGGTGGTGGTGAGGGCAGGACGGTGGTGGAGGTGGAGGGCAGGACGGTGGTGGAGGTGAGGGCAGGACGGTGGTGGAGGTGAGGGCAGGACGGTGGTGGTGGTGGTGAGGGCAGACAGTGGTGGTGGTGGAGGGCTGGACGGTGGTGGAGGTGAGGGCAGGACGGTGGTGGTGGTGGAGGGCAGGACGGTGGTGGAGGTGAGGGCAGGACGGTGGTGGTGGTGGTGAGGCAGGACAGTGGTGGAGGCGAGGGCAGGACGGTGGTGGAGGTGAGGGCAGGACAGTGGTGAAGGCGAGGGCAGGGACGGTGGTGGAGGTGAGGGCAGGACGGTGGTGGTGGTGGTGGTGGTGGTGAGGCAGGACAGTGGTGGAGGCGAGGGCAGGACGGTGGTGGGAGGTGAGGGCAGGACGGTGGTGGTGAGGGCAGGACAGTGGTGGAGGCGAGGGCAGGATGGTGGTGGAGGTGGAGGGCAGGACGGTGGTGGAGGTGAGGCAGGACGGTGGTGGTGGTGGTGAGGGCAGGACGGTGGTGGAGGTGAGGGCAGGACGGTGGTGGAGGTGAGGGCAGGACGGTGGTGGAGGTGAGGGCAGGACGGTGGTGGAGGTGGAAGTGAGGATAAGACGGAGGTGGTGAGGGCAGGATGGTGGTGGTGAGGTGGAGGGCAAGACCTTGGTGGTGGTGGGCAGGACGGTGGTGGTGGTAGGGCAGGATGGTGGTGGTGGAGGTGGAGGGCAGGACGGTGGTGGTGGTGGGGGCAGGACGGTGGTGGTGGGAGGGCAGGACGGTGGTGGAGATGAGGGCAGGATGGTGGTGGTGGTGAGGCAAGACGGTGGTGGTGGTGCAGGACGGTGGTGGAGGTGAGGGCAGGACGGAGGGTGGAGGTGGAAGTGAGGGCAAGACGGTGGTGGTGGAGGGGCAGGATGGTGGTGGTGGAGGTGAGGGCAAGACCTTGGTGGTGGAGGTGAGGGCAGGACGGTGGTGGAGGTGAGGGCAGGACGGGAGGTGGAGGTGAGGGCAGGACGGTGGTGGAGGTGGGAGGGCAGGACGGTGGAGGTGAGGGCAGGACGGTGGTGGAGGTGAGGCAAGACCTTGTGGTGGAGGTGAGGGCAGGACGGTGGTGGGAGGTGAGGCAGGACGGAGGTGGAGGTGAGGGCAGGACGGTGGTGGAGGTGAGGGCAGGACGGTGGAGGTGAGGGCAGGACGGTGGTGGGGAGGCAGGACGGTTTGTCGTGGTGGTGGGAGGAGGTGAGGGCAGGATGGTGGTGGTGGTGGTGGTGGAGGAGGTGAGGGCAGGACGGTGGTGGAGGAGGTGAGGGTAGGACGGTGGTGGTGGTGGTGGAGGAGGTGAGGGCAGGACGGTGGTGGTGAGGGCAGGACGGTTTGTCGGTGGTGGAGGAGGTGAGGGCAGGACGGTGGTGGTGAGGGCAGGACGGTGGTGAGGCAGGACGGTTTGTCGTGGTGGTGGAGGAGGTGAGGGCAGGATGGTGGTGGTGGTGGTGGAGGAGGTGAGGCAGGATGGTGGTGGTGAGGGCAGGACGGTTTGTCGTGGTGGTGGAGGAGGTGAGGGCAGGATGGTGGTGGTGGTGGTGGTGGAGGAGTGAGGCAGGACGGTGGTGGAGGAGGCAGGGTAAGACGGTGGTGGTGGTGGTGGAGGAGGTGAGGGCAGACGGTGGTGGTGGTGGTGGAGGAGGTGAGGGCAGGACGGTGGTGGTGGTGGTGGGGAGAGGTGAGGCAGGACGGTGGAAGTGAGGGCAGGACGGTGGTGGAGGAGAGGCAGACGTGGTGGAAGTGAGGCAGGACGGTGGAGGTGAGGGCAGGACAGTGGTGGAGGTGGAGGGCACGGTGGTGGAAGGGAGGGCAGGACGGTGGAGGTGGCAGGACAGTGGTGGAGGTGGAGGGCAGGACGGTGGTGGAAGTGAGGGCAGGACGGTGGGGTGAGGGCAGGACGGTGGTGGAGGTGAGGGCAGGACGGTGGTGGAGGAGGTGGAGGGCAGGACGGTGGTGGAAGTGAGGGCAGGATGGTGGAGGTGAGGGGCAGGACGGTGGTGGAGGTGAGGGCAGGACGGTGTGTGTGGTGGTGGGAGGAGGTGGGGGCAGGACGGTGGTGGTGGTGGTGGAGGAGGTGAGGCAGGACGGTGGTCGTGGTGGTGGAGGAGGTGGGGGCAGGACGGTGGTGGTGGTGGTGGAGGAGGTGAGGGCAGGACGGTGGTGGTGGTGTGGTGAGAAGAGGACGGTGGTGGAGGAGGTGAGGGCAAGACGGTGGTGGGAAGTGAGGCAGGACGGTGGTGGAGGTGAGGGCAGGACGGTGTGTGGTGGTGTGGAGGAGGTGAGGCAGGACGGTGGTGGGTGGTGGAGGAGGTGAGAACAGGACGGTGGTGGAGGAGGTGAGGCAGGACGGTGGTGGAGGAGGTGAGGGCAGGACGGTGGTGGTGGTGAGGACACGAGGGTCAGCTGACGACACGCGGCATCTGGCGGGGCAGGTGTGTGCCTCCAGCCCTTGCCGTCGCGTGCGTCACCGAGGATAAACCATTCCTCAGGTACATCAACACCATCTCCACCTCAACCACCTCAAGTATAACAAAATACTCATTATGTATCACTACTTGACAAAGAATTAATAGCACCAAGGGTCAGTTCCGCCATATTCCTACAAAACAAAAAACAGTGATCGCAATGGCAACACTCAACACGTGGCACGCGCCAAATGAGTGATGCCATACAGTGGTCACCAAATATTGTTGTACCATTCAGCCAGACAGGATGCGAGGGGGGACCTGAGCGGGAGATACCCATCACACACACACACACACACACCCACAATAGAGGTGCCGAGCTCCACGAGGACTGGAAGACGACCACAGTTAGCTTTACTGAACTAGGGAACACACTGCGGTGGAGCGGGGTGGGGTGGCCGGGCGGGTGGGGCCGGGCGGGTGTGGGGCAGGGAGGGGTGGGGCCGGGCAGGAGGACAAGGTCAGCCCAGCAATCATCATCATCTGGGAAGCTGCTGTATTACTGTCCCGGGATGGCTAATTACATTGTCACCAGCCTCCCTCTCTCCCTCCCTCACCTCACCCTCCTCCTTCTCCTCCCTCACCACCCCCTCCCCCCTCACCGTCCCTCACCCACTACGCCTCACCCTACCTGCTCATTACAAGGCTGTCACCCCTCAATGCATCTTTTATCTTAATAATTCTACACGAACACAAAGTCGAGGATATAGTCGAACAAGATTAGGTTAGGTTAGGTTAGGTTAGGTTAGGTTAGGTTAGGGTTGCATTAGGTTACAGTTGGGTTATGTTAGGTTACGGTTGGGTTATGTTAGGTCAGGGTTGGGTTGAGTTAGGTTAGGTTGGTTAATCATCAGGTAAGCCCTTTTACCTAACCCTAAAATAAAAATACACGATTAATATTACGACTTAAAACTGACTGCGTGGACTCTTGTACACATTAGGTTGGTATTAAGTTAAAATTAGAAAATGTTGCTCTGAGTTTTGTGTGTGTGTGTGTGTGTGTGTGTGTGTGTGTGTGTGTGTGTGTGTGTGTGTGTGTGTGTGTGTGTGTGTGTGTGTGTGTGTGTGTGTGTGTGTGTGTGTGTGTGTGTGTGTGTGTGACGATACAGACAGCCAGACAAATAAGAAGAGCAGACTCTGTGGAAACTAATTTTACAATGCAGTCTATTAAAGAAAAGAAAGAAGAAAGAAAGAAAGAAAGAAAAGAAAAACTATGTGCTTAAAGTCTATACGAGAAATTAAAAGATATTAGGAATTTCAACCACTGATAAACTCTCGAGAATCTAGAGAATTCCTAATATCTTCTGATTTCTCGTATAGACTTAAGGCACATTGTTAGTCTTTTTTCTTTCTTTCTTTCTTTCTTTCTTTCTTTTCTTTCTTTTTTCTTTCTTTTCTTTCTTTAATAGACTGCACTGTAATAACTAATATTCTGTATATATGTTCTATAAGGTAAAATCTAACAATGGAGAATTAGACCTTCACTAAAAATAATGCCGTAACTCAACAAATAAATGCATCCTAGAACAGCCTCGAAAAATTCCAAAGTTCAATCATAAAATATCATAAATTCTCGCAGGTACCAGGAATTCGAGTCACGCCAGAAGACCCGCTCCCCTTCCCTCTCTCCCTCCCCAACCCTCACCTCCTCTTCTCCTCCCTCCCCAACCCCTCTCACCTCCTTTACCTCCCTCCCCAACCCTCTCTCACCTCTTTTACCTCCCTCCCCAATCATCTCACTCCCCTTCCTTCCCTCCCCAATCCTCTCACCTCCTTTACCTCCCCTCCCCCAACCCTCTCACCTCTTTCTCCCGACCCCAACTCTCTCCCTCCTGTCCCTCCCTCCTCTATTCCATCTCCTCCTCCCTCCCTAACTCCCCTACCTTCCCACACCCCTTCTCAATTTTCCTTTCTCTCCCAACTCAATTCTTCCTCCTCCTATTGCAACTCTTCCCTCTTTTCCTCTTCCCTTCCTTACCACCCTTCCTTCCCCTGCCCCTTCATCCCTTCCCTACCCCCTCCCTCACCCCACCCCTCCCCCACCCCTATATAAGGCAGCAGCATCACAAGGTATTTAGTATGCATTACGCTGCTCCCTGGTGCATCACACACGCCCTAATTGCATTAAAATATCATTATATAGAGGAAATTGGTTAACAGCACCGTCCTCCTCTCCGGCAGTAGTTTGGGAGGAGATGGTGTTGTTAAGACAGGGGAGGAGGAGGAGGAAAAAAGAGGAGGAAGAGGAGGAAAATGAGGCAAGAATGAACTATAAAAGGGAGGTTAATGTTCTTCGAGAGAGAGAGAGAAAAGAGAGAGAGAGAGAGAGAGAGAGAGAGAGAGAGAGAGAGAGAGAGAATAAATCTCTGTTCAATACTACGCACACTAATTCATCATCTTATAACCCACCATAGAGAAGCACAACAAACCAGCGACCAATAATACGAACAGAACTTAACATAAATCACTGTTCTGACATTAAGAAAGTGACTAGACCAGACCTCCACTACACACACCCCTTCCCTCAAGCACACGTTCCCCAGCAACACTTCCCTCCTCCCTTCAAGCACATGTTCCCCTCCCTCCCCTTCAAGCACATGTTCCCTCCTCCCCCTTCAAGCACACGTTCCCCCTCCTGATGCACACGTTCCCTCCTACTCCCTCAACACACGTTCCCAGCACACTTTCCCTCCTCCCCTTCAAGCACATGTTCCCTCCTCCCCTTCAAGCACACGTCTCCTCCTGATGCACACGTTCCCTCCTACTCCCTCAAGCCACACGTTCCTCCTCCTCCCTTAAGCACACGTTCCCTCCTCATGCACACGTTCCCTCCTCAAGCACATGTTCCCCTCCCCAAGCACACGCCCCTCCCCCAAGCACACACGACCCTCCCCAAGCACACGACCCTCCTCCCACACGACCCCTCCCCAAGCACACGACCTCTCCCAAGCACACGATCCCCCTCCCCAAGCACACGACCCTCCTCCCCAAGCACACGACCCCCTCCTCCCCAAGCACACACGTCCCCCTCTCCTCCCCAAGCACACGACCCTCCCTCCCCCAAGCACACGACCCCCTCCCCAAGCACACACGACCCCTCCTCCCCCAAGCACACGACCCTCCTCCCAAGCACACGTCCCCCTCTCCTCCCCAAGCACACGACCCCTCCCTCCCCAAGCCACGACCCCTCCCCCCAAGCACACGACCCCTCCCCAAGCACACGACCCCCTCCCCAAGCACACGACCCTCCCTCCCCAAGCACACGACCCTCCCCCAAGCACACGACCCCCTCTCCACCTAACCATCACTCCTCACAAATTAACTTAAAACATTCTCAAGATCTAGTGTATAAACATTAATATATCATACAATGACAATTTTTATTTCATATATATGAAAACCAATACACAGTGCACACTGTTTATTTATGGGCACTCAAGATGCAGTTACGGTCTATGGAAGGGAAACTGGGTCACATAAGCCTGCCGAGACGAACAGTTAGGTAGTGTGGATACAGCTTACTGAATATTGAAGTGTTCGGTACACAAGGAGGCAGTGCTGCCTGTACTGCATTCGGCTACCCTCACCTGCCTTGCCTTAATAATAACTACAGCTTATAATAATAATAATAAATAATAATAATAATAATAATAATAATAATAATAATACCACCACCAACAACAACAACAAAAATAATAATAATGACAATACAAATTATAACAATAAAACAGTAATAATAGTAATATTAAAATAACAGCAATTAAAAACACACACACACACACACACACACACACACACACACACACACACACACACACCATCTCAGTTCCTATAAGCCACACAGGGCGCAGGACGAGTCATTAACCTCTTGTCCAGCTGCGTAGAGGCCAACAGGAAGTGTCAAGTGGGTACTGTGTCCCCAGGGCTTCCTCACCTTCACCTGCTTCACTACACATCCCCAGGGCTTCCTCACCTTCACCTGCTTCACTATACATCTCCAGGGCTTCCTCACCTCTCACCTGCCTCACTATACATCCCCAGGCTTCCTCACCTCTCACCTGCTTCACTACACATCCCCAGGGCTTCCTCACCTCTCACCTGCCTCACTACACATCCTCAGGGCTTCCTCACCTCTCACCTGCCTCACTACACATCCCCAGGGCTTCCTCACCTCTCACCTGCCTCACTATACATCTCCAGGGCTTCCTCACTTCTCACCTGCCTCACCACACATCCCCAGGGCTTCCTCACCTCTCCACCTGCTCACATACATCCCCAGGGCTTCCTCACCTCTCACCTGCCTCATTATACATCCCCAGGGCTTCCTCACCTCTCACCTGCCTCACTATACTTCCCCAGGCTTCCTCACCTCTCACCTGCTTCACTATACATCTCCAGGGCTTCCTCCCCTCTCACCTGCCTCACTATACTCCCAGGGCTTCCTCACCCCTCACCTGCTTCACTATACATCCCCAGGGCTTCCCACCTCTCACCTGCCTCACTATACATCCCCAGGGCTTCCTCACCTCTCACCTGCTTCACTACACATCCCCAGGGCTTCCTCACCTCTCACCTGCCTCACTATACATCCCCAGGGCTTCCTCACCTCTCACCCCTGCCACTACACATCCCCAGGCTTCCTCACCTCTCACCTGCCTCACTCACACATCTTCAGGGCTTCCTCACCTCCTCACCTGCCTCACTACACATCCCCAGGGCTTCCTCACCCTCACCTGCCTCACTATACATCTCCAGGGCTTCCTCACTTCTCACCTGCCTCACCATACATCCCCAGGGCTTCCCACCTCTCACCTGCCTCACTATACATCCCCAGGGCTTCCTCACCTCCACCTGCCTCATTATACATCTCCAGGGCTTCCCACCTCCTCACCTGCCTCACTATACATCCCCAGGGCTTCCTCACCTCTCACCTGCTTCACTATACATCTCCAGGGCTCTCGCCTCTCACCTGCCTCACCATACTTCCCCAGGGCTTCCTCACCTCTCACCTGCCTCACTACATCTCCAGGGCTTCCTCACCTCTCACCTGCCTCACTATGCTTCCCCAGGCTTCCTCACCTCTCACCTGCCTCACCATACATCCCCAGGGCTTCCTCACCTCCTCACCTGCCTCACCATACATCCCCAGGGCTTCCTCACCTCTCACCTGCCTCACTACACATCCCCAGGCTTCCTCACCTCTCACCTGCTCTCACTACACATCCCCAGGGCTTCCTCACCTCTCACCTGCCTCACTATACATCCCCAGGGCTTCCTCACCTCTCACCTGCCTCATTATACATCTCAGGGCTTCCTCACCTCTCACCTGCCTCCTATACATCCCCAGGGCTTCCTCACCTCTCACCTACCTCACTATACATCCCCAGGGCTTCCTCACCATTCACCTGCCTCACTATACATCTCCAAGTCACTCTCCCTCATCATTTATTTCTGAAGCAATTCAAATTCATCTCTCTCTCTCTCTCTCTCTCTCCCTCTCTCTCTCTCTCTCTCTCTCTCTCTCGTCTACTAAAAGCATCACAACAACCAGTCAGACACACAGCTCCCCAGGAACACAGAACCTCCTAGGTGGAACAAAAGATGCTGCACCGGTTCTCTTACAGGTTCCCCCATCTACTCTCAGCAGCGGAACACCAACACACCAACACAGACATCAATTTCACTATCAGTCATTCAATCATAAAATGTGTTGGGCTGGAGAGGAACACTTGTGGGCCATTAACGTGGGTCTGGTTGCCACACACCACAATACAGTATCTCATCTTACCTTGTTCCATGTATACATTGCTTTCACTATTAAACTCATATTCCACCAGCCGCCCACTACTACTACTACTACTACTACTACACACACTCGTACATTCCATCCACTCAACCATCCACTCGTCCATCTTTGATCTACCTACTCACTACACTATCCTCACCACACACCGTCCCTCACCACAGTTCAATTTGGCCAACCATTAGCCTTCACCACACGCCAGAGAACCGTCTTGTCCGTTTCCACATGATGGACTCGCAATTACCTGTCCTGATGTTTGACCTATACACTAATTACTCAACATAGTGGTGTACCCAGTCAGTGAGGCGTCTTAAGTAACTCCTTCCTATACACGTACCAAGTTCTCTCTCGTATTATTATTATCTATACACTTTAATTCAGGTCTCAAGGGACTAAAACAAACGTATAATTAAGTTGAATGGATCACCTCAAGATTTACCCTTCCTAGTTTATTTAATCTGATGGTTGAATATCTTACGCTACCTAGAGGGTTAGGGTAGGGTAGGTACTAGGAGTAAGGTAGGGTAAGATGAGGGTAAGGGTAAGGGTAAGATGTAAGTCAGTAGGATAAGTTAGGATAGGGTAGGCTAGGATAGGTTAGGATAGGTTAAGCTAGATTAGATTAAGATAGGATAGGTAAGGTTAGGATAGGATCGGGAGGTTAATCATCAGGTGAAATAAGCCGAGTGGTGGGGGGTCCTTCAGATGTACCAGGTAGCTTACATATACCCAAATACCATCTACTGTTATCAAACACCCCTGACTGTGTTGTATGGGCAGTCGTCCCACCAACAGAGAGAGAGAGAGAGACCACTGATGTTATCTCCTTAACTACAACCACCACCATCTGTTATCATTCCTAACGCCCGAGTACAGTCACGAACACACACGAGTCCATTTACACGCGTGAGATTCAGAACTGCAGGAACGAGTCTCAGAACTTGTTTATTAACCCCTAGATGGCGCTGGAATATCTCATATGGCGTTCAGCACAATTTCGAACAGCTGTGATAAGCCTTTTGTGTTTATTATTATTATTATTATTATTATTATTATTATTAAAGGGAACTAAGCTGAGGTGTAGCGGTGGGAAGGTAACAACAGGGGCAGAAGTAACTTTAGGTCAGCTGGACACACACACGGCTCAGCACACCACACCAGCATCCGGAGGGAGGGAGGAGGGAGCTGGGGAGATGGTAAGAGAGATTGTGAAGTAGTGGAGGGTGATGCAGGGAGCGAGGAGAGGTGGAAGCTGATGGAGGGAGCGAGGGAGGCTGGGAGATGGAGGAAAGGGTTGGGGAGTGGAGGCTGAGGAGGAGAGAGAGAGGTAGAGGAGGAGAGAGGTGAGGTGGAGGCTGAAGGAGGAGGAGAGGCAGGGAAGAGGAGGGAAGAAGGGAAGGAAAGAGGTGGAAGTAGGAAGGGGAAAGAAAAGGTAGAGGTAGAGAGAGAGAGTGGGTAGATAGAAGTGGGGGGCAGGTGTGCGAGTAGTGTAGTGGACCATAACTGATGACGGGGGAGGTCGGTCGGTCGGTCCAGCCACCACCACCACCCCTACACCTGTCAAGCCTCGACTAACTAATTGTTGCTACAGCTCCTTACTCTCAAACCTAACACACACACACACACACACACACACACACACACACACACACACCACCCTAACGCTACTTGGAGAGGGGTTAGGTTAGGTTAAATAAGTTTTAGTTTCGTTAGGTTTAATTAGAATTGTCAGGGTAATTAGAATAAATTATATGAGGTCAAAATAGGTTAGAATAGGTTAGGTTAAAATAAGTTTGATCGGGTTAAGTCAAAGTAGGTTAGATTAGGTTAGCGTTAGGGTGGTTAGGTTAGGTTAAGTTAGGTTAGATTAGGTTAGCGTTAGGGTGGTTAATCTTCAGATGAAAATTAAGCTGGAGGAGGAGGAAAGGAGATATTCAGGCTCCAGGCATCAAAACGTCGAATACAAGCCAGCGCCTGACGGAGAACACCTAATTGACAGAGGTGCATTGCGACACTGCCAACCGATCGTCCCGCCACCACCATCACCCCCACCATTCTCCTCATCTAGGTTCACTCTCACGTTTACAATGAGAATACGAGTTCTCAGCTGGTTGCGATAATTGGCTGACTCTCTTCCTAAAATGGTGTCAATTAAGCTAATTATCGGGTTACTAACGAGGGTGTGTGTGTGTGTGTGTGTGTGTGTGTGTGTGTGTGTGTGTGTGTGTAAAACGGTTTATTAATAAACGGTTTATTTATAGAGCTGCAGCCGGTGTGTGTTAAACCTGTGTATGTGCGAACCTATGTATGTGCGTCTGGAGGTCGGATGAATTACGATATGAGAATAAGCTAAAAAAAAAAAAAAAAAAAAAACACACAAGCCACAAGGTTGACAGCTTCACATTCTACTAAAACATCCGAGTAAATATAAACGCCAGGACTTCACACATTAATAAGTCAGTATAACGTTCTACCACTAATCTTCTCCATCATAAAATAAGGCTAAAACTATTATCGGGGAAATCGGTTATTCGCTAAATTTCTTATACAATTAATGGTTATAATTACCATCAGGTTTTTAGAGTACAATAACTTCCACCGTGTAATTATAACCATAACATCCGCCGGTTGTACGGTTTATTACAGCTGTTGTTGCTAATATAGTATTTATCATGTTATTCCTACCACCACTAACGCTCACCACCACCAAAACACTATCACCACCATCACCAGCAATACTACTACCAGCACCACCAAACACTACTACCACCACCAGCAACAACACTACTACTACCACCACCATCACCAGCAACACTACTACCACCACCAGCAACAACACTACTACTACCACCATCACGACCTTTCTACTACCACCACCAGCAACATACTACCACCAACCACTACTACCACCACCATCAACACTACTACCACCAACAACACTACTACCACCACCAGCAACACTACTACCACCACCAGCAACACTACCACCACCAGCAACACTACCACCAGCAATACTACTACACCAGCAACACTACTACCACCACCAGCAACACTACTACACCACCAGCAACACTACTACCACCAACAACACTACCACCACCACCAGCAACACTACCACCACCACCAGCAACACTACTACCACCACCCACCAACACTACTACCACCAGCAACACTACTACCACCACCACCAGCAACACTACTACCACCACCAGCAACACTACTACCACCACCAGCAACACTACTACCACCACCACCAGCAACACTACCACCACCACCAGCAACACTTCCACCACCACCACCACCACCAACACTACCACCACCACCAGCAACACTACCACCACCACCAGCAACACTACCACCACCACCACCATCACACCAACACTACTACCACCACCAGCAACACTACTTCTACCACCACACCACCAGCAACACTCCACCACCACCACCAGCAACACTACCACCACCACCATCAACACTCACTACCACCACCAGCAACACTACCACCACCACCAGCAACACTACCACCACCACCAGCAACACTACCACCACCACCACCATCAACACTACTACCACCACCAGCAACACTACTTCTACCACCACCACCAGCAACACTACCACCACCACCAGCAACACTACCACCACCACCAGCAACACTACCCACCATCACCAGCAACACTTCCACCACCACCACCACCAACACTACTACCACCACCAGCAACACTACCACCACCACCACCAACACTACCACACCACCACCACCAACACTACCACCACCACCAGCAACACTACCACCACCAACATTACTACTACCCCACCACCACGATCAACATACCATCACTACCACCACACCACCACCAACACTACCACACCACCAACACTACTACCACCACCACCAACACTTCTACTAACCCCACCACTACAGCCACCATACTATCACTACCACCACACCACCACCAACACTACCACCACAAACACTACCACCACCAACACTACTACCACCACCACTACTACCACCACCACCAACACTACCACCACCAACACTACCACCAACACTACTACCACCACCAACAACAACACCACCAACACTACCACCAACCAACACTACTACCACCACCACTACTACCACACCACCACCAACACTTCTACTAACCCCACCCACTACGAGCACCAACATCACCACCACCACACCACCACCAACACTACCACCACCAACACCATTACCAACACTACCACCACCAACACTACTACCACACCACCACTACTACCCACCACCAACACTACCACCACCAACACTACTACCACCACCAACACTACCACCACCACCAACACCACTACTACCCCACCACTACGAGCAACACACTATCACTACCACCACACCACCACCACCACCACCACCACCAACCAACCTGACCACCACCACCAACACTACTACCACCACCACTACTACCACCACCACCAACACTACCACCACCAACACTACTACCACCACCACTACTACCACCACCACCAACACTACTACTACCCCACCACTACGAGCACCATACTATCACTACCACCACACCACCACCACCACCACCACCAACCAACTTGACCACCACCATAACCACTCCCCATCAACCCGCATAAACCCATTCAAATAGTTAAAACTCAACCAGTAAAACTCATAAAATATTAAAGAAGCAACTCGTTAAACCCAAGAACTCCACTAAAACACCCCGATAAAACACTAAGCTGCGTCACGGTTTAACTGGTTCTATTATGGTGAAAACAAACAGAATTGTTATAAATAAAACCTTTTAACATCACACTTAACCAATATGTAAATAAAATACCTTAAAGAATATAATCAAGACAACGAACAGCTGATTGTTATATTGCTGTACTGCCATTCAACAACTACAGTCTTAAGCGCTCAGCCAAGATAAGTAATTAAACAAGTCATTATCAATTAAACATACACGCTGGTAGATTAAGATCAAGATGCTTTTATGACTGTGTATCTCTACTACTCTTAACAGAGGTCTATATACTAAAGAATGACTACTACAATTTAAATAAAGCAATGTGTCCTGTCATATGGCACAGGAGACAAAAATTACTTAATAAACAAAAAGATAATATACTGATGTTATAGAGTTATCCTTTAGTTACCCTTAAAATGTCTTAGAAATATTAAGTTACGTTTGAAAATTACAATGTAGTGAAATTATCGTCTACAACTCAAGATGGTAGCGATAAATCAACAAGAAGAGGGGAGGAGGATGCACGACACCCCCACCCACCACCACCCCAGGGAGGGTCATCCCAAGCGCCGCCTCCAATGACAACAATGCCTGCCTCCACACCTCCCCCGCCCCGCCCTCTCTCCTTCATTGTCCACACTTAATGTTCCTCGACCTATTTAATATATTATTCCATTAAAAAAAATCGATTTATCACCACTGTTGTCTATAACCTTAAAAAAAATATAGCTACTAAATTAAACAAGACATATTACATACACTGTCAATAGTGTTTAAAACATCTTGAGGTTTTCAGTCGATGTTACATAATAACCAAACAAAAAAAATCCTGTTAAAAATGTTATATAGATGATCATTTAGATAGTTTATTGGCTAGTTGGGTCATAAACAGATGTGCAGGGCGTGAGGGAGGGGTGAAGTGTGAGCGAGGGGAGGAGAGAGGAGTGAGGGACCTCGGATAGGCCAGGGTCAAAGCGAGAGAGGGAAAAAATGTGTGAATTGTGAGTCGAATCTGAACACTGAGGGGACCGACGAGGGGTTGCCACAGAACCTTTCCAAAAAATAATAAATAAAGACCAGAGAGAAATTAGCCTATTCATCAGGAAATTGAGGACGGAACCAACAAATTACGACCGTGTTTCCCCCTCCCTCCTGCCCGCCTTCCTTCCTTCCCCACCAAGATAATAACGCGATCAATTAAAACACATAATTGGTAGTCTACGTTAAGAGAGAGAGAGAGAGAGAGAGAGAGAGAGAGAGAGAGCAGTATATCTACGGCATGACGCTAGTGTGGCCGTAACGCAAGGGAGGAACACGTTATGTTGATCACCACCCCCATTACGAGAGGCAGGAAGGCAGCCCGACCCATTGTTGCCAGACAAGACTACGACGGGTGGTGGGTCAAAATTAAGCACTGTTGGCGGGGTTTGTATACGAGCCACGTCATGTGTTAGGAAAGGAGAATTGTTGTGAGCCTATATATTAAGAGCGGTGTTATATGAATGGTTAATTACTCTCTCTCGTTATTTCTCTTGTCTTAATATTTCTCTAGCTCCCCCCTCCTCTCTCTGTCTCAATATCTCTCTCCCAATCTCAATAGCTCTCCTCCTTTCTCTCAAACCCAATATTTCTCTCTCAATTGTACAATATTTCTCCCCAATACTTCGATATTTATCCCTCAGTCTTACCCAACATATACTACATTTCAAAGTGAACACAATACAACACTCAAATTTCCCTTGGCATATCTGGATAAATAAACACACTTAGGAATATCCCAAACAGACCTGAACAACGACACTAACCCACTTCAAAAAGAGAAAAAACCAATTATCAAAGGAACTATATAAAGATCTACTCCACTTATAACAAGACTAGAAGAAGAACTCATTGATATATCAGCCCCGGGATAATGGAGAGAGTTACGCAAGATGACACTCGATAAATCAAGTCTTATCTGCAACAATGTCTCCTGTAATGATGAAGTCGCTTTTATTCTTTAATTGCTGATAACGATATAGGATATCAGCTGGAACCAAACGATATGACTAAGAAATATACGCGTTTAAAGGCCCTTAGATGCTGAAGTACAGTAATACAATATAACTACAACGATGGATATAGGGTGGAACCAGACAGGTCGACTAATATCCAAAGAGAAGTCATTAGTCAAAATCTATAAATATCAACAGTGACTCCTAACTGTACATAGAATTCAATATCTCACCTTGTTACGTACTTAAAAGACCTTAGAGCCCGGCCGTAATGACCCAGGCGTATAGGCGGCCAGTAAACCAAATCAACCAAGACTTTAGTTCCTCAAACGTAAACAAACTCACGAGGTAAACACTGAAACGACCTAACCTAATGGTAAACAGGTCACTCAGCTGTTGAACGGGTAAGCCAAGGGACCTACTTTTGGCGCGGGTTTTCACTACGAGACACGCACAGGCGGACTGGTAAAGGTGTACATAGAACAAGTAACAGTCAGATCAATGTGTGTGTGCGTGAATGCCAAGGGTTCGTTGACTTGAGGAAAGCCAAGATGTAATCATCATTCTTGACTATACTGTACGGTGACCTTTGGCCGTGGCTCTGAGGCACTTGGTAGTATTAGTGTGGAGTGTACCTGGTATAATGAGACGAAGATTACCTTCTCTCTCTCTCTCTCTCTCTCTCTCTCACACCAGTATGACAACACACTGACATCAATTCAACACAATGGGACAAGTTAATTGTTTTAGTAAAGGTGTAATTCTCCGGGCGTCTCAACCATCTAGGTCAAATCTTACACGTGCATGTGCGTGTGTGTGGAGAGAGAGAGAGAGAGAGAGAGAGAGATTAATACAGTACTTGGTTAATAATACAAACCAGACATAAAGGATCACCTGAACTTAAGACACCCCAGTTATTTCACGTGGTGATTAAACTCACTAATACTAACCTAAACTAATAAAAAAAAATTAACTTAACCCACCAGGTAACGAAAGGGTGTTTTAACCATTAGGTGAAAACAAGCGGAGGTGTCTACAAGTGATCCGACCTTCAGTAAATAACACCAAACTCTCTCTCTCTCTCTCTCTCTGCAGCAAACTTTCAAGTGAGTGACACAGTGGTAACAGCAGCTAGGGAAGGTTCTCAACGTCACGGCTCTTGAATGAATAATGTAGAGTGACGGAGATGTGACCCAGATGGAAAACGACCCGACTTTACATAACTAGATTCACAAAGATATGATTCACGTAGGAGAGTATTCGTAAAACACTCGACCATTTACATAATTACAAATACAACAGCGTGGAAGAAATTAACATAAAACTCAATGAAGAATATCGTAAAAGTGGGTCCTATAAACATCACTGTCTGTTATGGTTAGTGAGGATACAGCGAACTGTACTAAGACCTTCAGTACATAAGGGTGGGGGAAGGCAGCGAGGATGGCAAGGCACTGGGTATACAAGTGGTTCAGTATCTCCACAGTAACACAGTATATACACACGTAGGCCCCCCACCAGCCCCTGACTGTCGCCTGCTGCTTGTGTGTGTGTGTGTGTGTGTGTGTGTGTGTTTTACTGTCACATGGGATACACGTCATTCACTTTAACCATATTCTTGACGCTGCTTGTGGCAAACCGGGATTATTATTATTATTATTATTATTATTATTATTATTATTATTATTATTATTATTATTAGTATGAATATTATTTTTATTTTATTTTTATTTTTTAATACAAATGTTCCTCTCCCTCCTTTACTGTCTGCTCCTCTCTCTACAGCACATCCCTATTTAACCACTCCTTCCCTCCCTCCCTATACATCCCTATCAGACGCCTCTCCCCCTCCCTCCCTATACATCCCAATCAGACGCCTCTCCCACTCCCTCCCTATACATCCCTATCAGACGCCTCTCCCACTCCCTCCCTATACATCCCTATCAGACGCCCTCCCACTCCCTCCCTATACATCTCTATCAGACGCCCTCTCCCACCCTCCCTATACATCCCTATCAGACGCCTCTCCCACTCCCTCCCTATACATCCCTATCAGACGCCTCCCACTCTCCTATACATCTCTATCAGACGCCTCTCCCTCCCTCCCTATACATCCCTATCAGACGCCTCTCCCCCTCCCCTATACATCCCTATCAGACGCCTCTCCCCTCCCTCCCTATACATCCCTATCAGACGCCTCCCACCCTCACTATACACTCTATCAGACGTCTCCCACTCCCTCCCTATACATCCCTATCAGACGCTCTCTCCCTCCCTCCCTATACATCCCTATCAGACCCCTTCCTCCCTCCCTCCTCCTTCCTTATCCTCCTTCTGTCTTCCTCCTCCTTCTCTCCTCCAAACCCTAATCTCCACGTCCTTCTCCCTGCCTGCTTCCCTCCCTGCTCGCCGTTCTCCTATCCTCCACTCTTCTCCTCCCTGCCACTCTATTCCTCAACTCCCCGCTGTCTTACCTCTTCACCCTCGTCTCACCTCACTTCTACCTATCTCTCCCCCACCGTCAGGCTCGGCACATGACACAATTGACCACCATTACAAAGCTCGTCGATAAATCGAGCTGCTTGCCCGCTTATCTCGCGCCTGACTCTTGTCTTGTGGCCCCTCTCACCGTGTGTGTGAGTGAGTGAGTGAGTGAGTGTGTGAATGAGTGAGTGTGTGTGTGTGTGTGTGTGTGAATCAGCGGCCTGTCTGTATGTGTGTAAACATGTATGTATACCCCCCCTATCTATAAAATGAAAGTGTGTGTGAATGAATGAAAGCAAGTGTCCATAAACACACAGAGTCGCCATAAAACGCAAACATTACCAGGAAACACATACGCAATACAGAGAAATCAATTTAAAACACCTGGAGTGTGTGTGTAACGCAGAGGAGGAGGTGGAGTAGGAGGAGCAGGAGGAGCAGGAGGAGGAAGCAGGAGGAGCAGGAGGAAGGAGGGAGCAGGGAGGAGGCAGGAGCAGGGATGAGGGGAGGAGCAGGAGGAGCAGGAGGAGGAGGGGGAGGAGCAGGAGGGAGGAGGAGGAGCAGGAGGAGCAGGGAGCAGGAGGAAGAGGGGCAGGAGGAGCAGGAGGAGGAGGGAGCAGGAGGCAGGAGAAGCAGGAGGAGGAGGGCAGGAGGGCAGGAGGAGGAGGAGGAGCAGGAGGAGGAGGAGGAGCAGGAGGAGCAGGAGGCAGGACGAGAGGAGGAAGAGGAGGAGGAGGAGGAGGAGGAGGGAGGAGGAGGAGGAGGAGGAGGGCAGGAGGAGGGAGCAGGAGGAGGAGGAGGAGGAGGAGGAGGAGGAGGAGGAGGAGGAGCAGGAGGAGGAGGGGGAGCAGGAGGGGGAGCAGGAGGAGCAGGGTGGGAGCAGGAGCAGGAGGAGGAGGAGGAAGAAGGAAGCAGTGGCGGCGGCTGGACTGACTTGACTGACTGGGTGGGTGGTGGCGTGTTGGTGAGTCAGTGGAAACATTCAGTCAGTCAGTCTAGAGTGTGGCCCCACAAGTACTTCCAGGAAGCTTCCCAGTGTGTGTGTGTGTGTGTGTGTGTGTGTGTGTGTGTGTGTGTGTGTGTGTGTGTGTGTAATGTAAATCAGACATTCTCATTCGGTAGTGTTTTGTATAATAGATTGTGTAATGTGGAAGGTGACGGGGTAGTGAGACCTTATAATAATCACACACACACACAATTATCAAACACCTACTAACAGAACACACAGAGAAAAAAGACGTACGTGTGTGTGTGTGTGTGTGTGTGTGTGTGTGTGTACCTATTATAACACGAAAAATATTTAACCCATCAGAATGACAAATAATAATATCAAAAAATATATAAAAATAAAACGAAATATCTCTCTCTTACTTTGCACGTCTTAACCTTCAATTAACTCAAGTCCTCGAGAATATCACCCCAAGTGTCAATATCCATACCCCTCCCCCCTCCCCGGCACGACAGCAGGGGGGGGCAAGGTGGGATGGGAGGGAAGAGGAGGGGGAGGAGGAGGGAGGGAAGGAGGGTGGGGTAAGAAAAGGAGGAAAAGGAAAGGTGAGAGAAAGGAGGAGGCAGCAGGAAGAGGAGAAGGAGAGGGAAGGGTTGGAGGAAGAGGAAAAGAAGGAAAGTGGAGGTAAGTGTGTGTAAGGGAGGGAAAGGAGGGAAAGGAGGGAGGGAGGAGTGAGGGAAAGGGAGGGAATGAAGGCAAGAAGGGAGGGAGGAAGGGAAGGAAAGGAGGAAGGAAAGGAAAGGAGGAAGAGAAGGAGAAGAGGGAGGAAGGATGGTGGACGAAGCCTCAGGATAATTCTTTAAGGAGTTTGGAAAATCAATTCTCAATGCCAGGCGCTCGTTAGTCCTCGGGGAAATTCCTTCACCATGAAGTCCTTATCGCTAGGCCAAGCGGACGATAACAAGGTTGGCGTAATGGGGGAGGACAGGGGAGACTGGGAGGAGGAGACTGGGGGAGGAGGAGACTGGGGAGGGGGGAGACTGGTGGGAGGGGGAGACTGGTGGAGGAGGGGCTGGGGGAGGAGGGAGACTGGGGAAGGAGGGGGCTGGGGAGGAGAGACTGGGGGGAGGAGGGAGACTGGGAGGAGGGAGACTGGGGGAGGAGGGCTGGGAGGAGGGAGACTGGTGGAGGAGGAGACTGGTGGAGGAGGAGACTGGTGGAGGAGGGACTGGTGGAGGAGGAGACTGGTGGAGGAGGGGAGACTGGGGGAGGAGGGAGGACTGGTGGAGGAGGGAGACTGGTGGAGGAGGGAGACTGGGGGAGGAGGAGACTGGTGGGAGAGAGGAAGAGGGGGACTGGTGGAGAGAGGGGACTGGTGGGGAAGAGGGGAGACTCTAGGGGGTGGAGGGGTAGTTATTATCTCCCGTGTCATCTCTGGGGGAGGTCCTCAACAACTACAGGTGTGTGTCACTGTTGTTGTCTGTAATTTCAATGTTGATTTCTTGCAACATCTTGATTTATAATTCAATAACTAGCGATGATTCCCTGCAACACTAACAACGGTGACTCTTTGTAGCGTCTGTCTGTCTGTCTGTCTTTCAGTGGTGTCAACATAAACCTTAACACGCGATACAGGATTTCCATTCATCATCATCCTCCTCCTCCTTCCATCATTATAGTCCTCATCCTCCCCGTCATCATCCTCCTCATCACCATCATCCTTTCTCCTCCCCCCATCCTGCTCATCATCCTCCCCCCTCCCAATCATCCTCCTCCTCCTCATCATCATCATCATCCCCAGCATAAAACAAGCCGGCACTCTACACCACTCCCAAGCCTCACACTACAACCTCCCAGTACAACACAACTCATCAGGTAGTAAAAGACTGACTATCTATGGCAGACTTAAATAATCTTCCAATATAATTAAAAAAAAAATCAATTATATCATTTAAATAACCACTAATAATCTCTCCCTAAAAAAAACACAGTACAGGTAAGATCAATAAGTTCAGATAATTATATAAATCTGTAAAAAAAAAGGTTAAACCGAAACAAAAGAGACACGATAATCTAAATCACCCCAGAAATAACTTAAAACTACTATAACATCAAGTATCGATTCCCCTACACCTTGCCACGGATTAAGAGAAGTGTAGCGAGGTGTAAGCATAAAGAGAGGAGACAGGTCATTATTGTACTACACTAGTTTGTCTACACTCGTTAAGGTTCGATTCAATTTACGGGGTGAGTCTGTAGGCTATGTTGATACACTCACTCACTCGTTCACATACCACTCACTCGCTAACTCGTACATTCATGCAAACTCGTACAATCACTCGCTAATTCACAGACACTCACACGTTAACAGGTATATTGCACACTAGCAAATTGGCACACTCACCTCGCTCACACTCACTCGCTCACTCACACTCGCTCATACTCACTCGCTCACACTAACATTGTTTTTTGTTAAGAAATATCTAGCAGCCTCATTATTACCTATTTTCTTATCGATTTATTTATCGACAGGTGGCGGTGGTCCAGGTCATCACTACAGCAGGTGGGGGTGGTCCAAGTCATCACTACAGCAGGTGCCGGTGGTCCAGGTCATCACTACAGCAGGTGGCGGTGGTCCAGGTCATCACTACAGCAGGTGGGGGTGGTCCAAGTCATCACTACAGCAGGTGCCGGTGGTCCAGGTCATCACTACAGCAGGTGGCGGTGGTCAGGTCATCACTACAGCAGGTGGCGGTGGTCCAGATCATCACTACAGCAGGTGGGGGTGGTCCAAGTCATCACAACAGCAGGTGCCGGTGGTCAGGTTCATCACTACAGCAGGTGCCGGTGGTCCAGATCATCACTACAGCAGGTGGCGGTGGTCAGGTTATCACTACAGCAGGTGGCGGTGTCCAGATCATCACTACAGGGTGCCGGTGGTCCAGGTTCATCACTAGCAGGTGGCGGTAGTCCAGGTCATCACTACAGCAGGTGCCGGTGGTCCAGGTTCATCACTACAGCAGGTGCCAGTGGTCCAGGTTCATCACTACAGCAGGTGCCGGTGGTCCAGATCATCACTACAGCAGGTGGCGGTGGTCCAGGTTCATCACTACAGCAGGTGCCGGTGGTCCAGATCATCACTACAGCAGGTGGCGGTGGTCCAGGTTCATCACTACAGCAGGTGGCGGTGGTCCAGGTTCATCACTACAGCAGGTGGCGGTGGTCAAGTCATCACTACAGCAGATGCCGGTGGTCCAAGTCATCACTACAGCAGGTGCCGGTGGTCCAGATCATCACTACAGCAGGTGGCGGTGGTCCAGGTTCATCACTACAGCAGGTGGCGGTGGTCCAGGTTCATCACTACAGCAGGTGGCGGTGGTCAGATCATCACTACAGCAGGTGCCGGTGGTCCAGGTTCATCACTACAGCAGGTGGCGGTGGTCAGGTTCATCACTACAGCAGGTGGCGGTGGTTCAGGTTCATCACTACAGCAGGTGGTGGTCCAGATCATCACTACAGCAGGTGCCGGTGGTCCAGGTTCATCACACAGCAGGTGGCGGTGGTCCAGGTTCATCACTACAGCAGGTGGCGGTGGTCAGGTTCATCACTACAGCAGGTGGCGGTGGTCAGGTTCATCACTACAGCAGGTGGCGGTGGTCCAGGTCATCACTACAGCAGGTGGCGGTGGTCCAGGTCATCACTACAGCAGGTGGCGGTGGTCCAGGTCATCACTGCAGCAGGTGGCGGTGGTCAGATCATCACTACAGCAGGTGCCGGTGGTCCAGATCATCACTACAGCAGGTGGCGGTGGTCAGGTTCATCACTACAGCCGGTGGCGGTGGTCCAGGTTCATCACTACAGCAGGTGGCGGTGGTCCAGGTTCATCACTACAGCAGGTGGCGGTGGTCAGGTCATCACTACAGCAGGTGGCGGTGGTCAGGTCATCACTACAGCAGGTGGCGGTGGTCCAGGTCATCACTACGCAGGTGGCGGTGGTCCAGGTCATCACTACAGCAGGTGACGGTGGTCAGGTCATCACTACAGCAGGTGGCGGTGGTCAGATCATCACTACAGCAGGTGGGTGGTCAGGTTCATCACTACAGCAGGTGGGGTAGTCCAGGTTCATCACTACAGCAGGTGGCGGTGGTCCGGTCATCACTGCAACGCAGCAGTAGTAGCAGGGACCCGTGAACAACAGGGTCGATGGAAGGAGACAGTCGGCCCTTTATCGACACAACAACTAATTAAGGGGCGTCGTGTAGCAGCCATTATGAACAACCTCCCCCCCAACCAGACACCCAAGGACGTCCACTCCCCCCTCCCTACGACAAACGCGCCACCTACCTCCACCAGAACACCCTCCTGTCTCTCAATATCTACACCTTCCTACCTTCATCTCAATCCTGCGATAAACATCCCCAGCCTCCAACATCCTCAGCCTCCCTCATTCCTGCGTCAAACATCCTCAGCCTCCAACATTCTCAGCCTCCAACATCCTCAACCTCCCTCATTCCTGCGTCCAACATCCTCCAGCGTCCTCATTCCTGCGTCAACATCCTCAGCCTCCCTCATTCCTGCGTCCAACATCCCCAGCGTCCCTCATCCATGCGTCCAACATCCTCAGCCTCCCTCATTCCTGCGTCAACATCCTCAGCCTCCATCATTCCTGCGTCAACATCCTCAGCCTCCCTCATCCATGCGTCCAACATCCTCAGCCTCCCTCATTCCTGCGTCAACATCCTCAGCCTCCCTCATTCCTGCGTCCAACATCCTCCAGCCTCCCTCATTCCTGCGTCCAACATCCTCAGCCTCCCTATTCCTGCGTCCAACATCCCCAGCCTCCCTCATTCCCGTCCAACATCCCCCAGCCTCCCTCATTCCTGCGTCCACCCCCAGCCTCCCTCATTCCTGCGTCCAACATCCCCAGCCTCCCTCATTCCTGCGTCCAACATCCCCAGCCTCCTCATTCCTGCGTCCAACATCCTCAGCCTCCCTCATTCCTGCGTCCAACATCCCCAGCCTCCCTCATTCCTGCGTCCAACATCCCCAGCCTCCCTCATTCCTGCGTCCAACATCCCCAGCCTCCCCTCATTCCTGCGTCCAACATCCCAGCCTCCCTCATTCCTGCGTCCAACATCCTCAGCCTCTCTCATTCCCGTCCAACATCCTCAGCCTCCTCATTCCTCGTCCAACATCCCCAGCCTCCCTCATTCCTGCGTCCAACATCCCCAGTCTCCCTCATTCCTGTCTCCATCCTATAACCTATCTAGTCTCCCCCCAGCTTCCATCTCTACCATTCCTCTTTCTCGTCTGAACCCTTACACACACACAGAGGAGTGTGGTGTGGGCGTCAACAATTAGACGCTGGCAGCAGTAGAGACCTTTGCCATATTATATTGTTCTATGATTTCCCTATGTGTACAGTAGGTGTTCGGTCGTCAAAAGACCCAGAAAACGACATTACTGTTTACCTCCATTACCTATACTGGTTAAGACGATTGCTTCGCCTGATCACACATGATTGACAAAAAATTAAATGACAATAAGAACACAGTATGAGACGCTGGACTGGACACTGCAGTACACAGTTGTCTTGTGGATCGGGAAGGTGAGGTGTTGTGGTGAGGTGTGTGAGACCACTCCTGGGTAACGTCCTGCCTAGCGGTGACTCAACCACACAGACATACAATAAAAAAATCTAAAATAATAGTTAAAGTCACACCATTTCACTTTCATAAGGTGTACCCGACTGTTAGGTTCAATTTCTTTACCAACAGAACGACACCTAAACACACACGGTGCTAATGTTCCTTCCCACCTTTCCTTCTTTCTTTCCTCCCACCCACATTCTCCTCCTTCCTCCTCTTCCTTCACACCCACCCACCTCCCTCCCCCCCCCCTCCCTCCCTCCCTGCCTCTCCACAATGTTCTCACTGCAACTAACCATAAAAATCATCACTTCCGCAGGTTGACGCACCACCTCCCCCACGACTCTCCAATAACAGTGAACGCTCAAGACTCCTCCGGCAAGAACTGGATTTACAGGCGCAGGAGGGAGGTCGGCCGAGGAAGAGGGGGGTTCAGCGAAGGACAAGAAGATCAGCTGAAGAAGGGGTAGGTCAGCTGAAGGAGGAGAAGGTCGGGGTAGGTCCTCACCCAAAGCAGGCCAGACAGACAGACTTAACGACATACTGTACTCCCACAGTCAACACCCCGTCACGACTTTCTCTCCCCGACAATGACACGATTAATCCTACACTAGATCTTCAAGATAGCCCGAGGGATTAATGGCGGCTCTTAACCTAGCATAAGAGACAAGACAGCAGTTGTTAAGAGCAGAAAAGAATATCATACATCTTGTCAGCTCATAAAATACAACCCGAGGAAGGGGGTAGGGATTATTATGTAATTTCTCCTATGATTACTCAACAAGCACGGGTAAGTCTCGGCGTGTCTTTTATTTGTACTGAAAGAGAAAAATAACGTTTACTCGAGTCAGATACATTTCTAATTGTTTAAGAAAGTGATCTCAAGCACCATACCACACTACACCCCCAACTTCCTTACACACACACACACACACCCCCAACCAAACACACACATACACAACCCAACCTAACACACATACAACCTCCACAAACACACACCCAACACACAACACAACCAAACACACACACAACTCCCCAACCTAACACACATACACAACCCCCAACCAAACACACACACACAACCCCCAACCTAACACACACACAACCCCAACTAACACACAACTAACCTAACACACACAACCCCCAACCTAACACACACAACCCCAACCTAACACATACACACAACCCCCAACCTAACACACACAACAAACACACAACCCCCAACCCTAACACACACACACAACCCCCAACCTAACACACACACAACCCCAACCTAACACACACACAACCAACCCACCACCCCCAAAACCCCCAACCTACTACACCCCAAAACACTCTTCTCCACACCACACACAAGAGGACCGTGGGAAAACCTAACTACTCATTATTGTGGTAAGTGGGGTTTAGGCAGTCAAGGTCAAGTAGCGAGCATCGGGTTGAGGGAAATGTGTGAGTGTTTCGTGAGCACTAACTAAGACGACAATCATAAATACAGTTGTAATGAGTTACGGCTTACACTCACAGCACGCGACGATGTTGAGGTGGTGGTAGTGGTTGGTTGTGGTGGTTGGTTGGTTGTGGTGGTTGGTTGGTTTGGTGGTGGTTGGTTTGGTTGTGGTGGTTGGTTTGGTTGTGGTGGTGGTGGTTGGTGGTACCGTGGTGGTGTGTGGTGGTTGGTTGTGGTGGTGTGGTTGGTTGTGAAGGTACTCGTGGTGGTGTGTGGTGGTTGGTGAAGGTACTCGTGGTGGTGTGTGGTGGTTGGTTGTGGTGGTGGTGTTTGTTGTGTGGTGGTTGTGAAACTGGTGGTGTGTGGTGTTACGTACTCTGGGGTGTGTGGTGGTTGGTTGGTTGTGGTGGTGGTTGGTTTTGGTTGTGGTGGTTGGTTTTGGTTGTGGTGGTTGGTTTTGGTTGTGGTGGTGGTGGTTGGTGAAGGTACTCGTGGTGGTGGTGGTGGTTGGTGAAGGTACTCGTGGTGGTGGTGGTGGTTGGTGAAGGTACTGTGGTGGTGGTGGTGGTTGGTGAAGGTACGTGGTGGTGGTGGTTGTGAAGGTACTCGTGGTGGTGGTGGTGGTTGGTGAAGGTACTCGTGGTGGTGTGTGGTGGTTGGTGAAGGTACTCGTGGTGGTGTGGTGGTGGTGACTGGTGGTGGTGGTGGTGGAAGGCTGGGTGGTGGTGGTGGTTGGTGAAGGTACTCTGTGTGGTGGTGGTTGGTGAAGGTACTCGTGGTGGTGGTGGTTGAAGGTACTGTGGTGGTGGTGGTGGTGAAGACCTGGTGGTGTGTGGTGGTTGGTGAAGGTACTCGTGGTGGTGTGTGGTGGTTGGTGAAGGTACTCGTGGTGGTGGTGGTGGTTGGTGAAGGTACTCGTGGTGGTGGTGGTGGTTGGTGAAGGTACTCGTGGTGGTGGTGGTGGTTGGTGAAGGTACTCGTGGTGGTGGTGGTGGTTGGTGAAGGTACTCGTGGTGGTGGTGGTGGTTGGTGAAGGTACTCGTGGTGGTGTGTGGTGGTTGGTGAAGGTACTCGTGGTGGTGTGTGGTGGTTGGTGAAGGTACTCGTGGTGGTGGTTGGTGAAGGTACTCATGGTGGTGGTGGTGGTTGGTGAAGGTACTCGTGGTGGTGGTGGTTGGTGAAGGTACTCGTGGTGGTGTGTGGTGGTTGGTGAAGGTACTCGTGGTGGTGTGGTGGTTGGTGAAGGTACTCGTGGTGGTGGTTGGTGAAGGTACTCGTGGTGGTGTGTGTAGGCATACTGGCGTCTGTGTGTGTGTGTGTGTGTGTGTGTGGACGAGGGCAGCTAACATTAACACCTGCCACCACTAATAACACAACCATGCTTTTGCTAACTCGACCATAAACACACACTGCCCCATACTACTGCAACCACCACCTCCCATTCCCCACCACCACCTCTCATTCCACCACCACCACCTCTCACCACCACCTCTCATTCCCATCACCTCCACCTCACATTCCCATCACCACCACCTCACATTCCCAACACCACCACCACCCATTCCCACACCACCACCTCTCATTCCCACCACCACCACCTCCCATTCCAACACCACCGCCTCCCATTCCACCACCACCACCTCTCATTCCAACACCACCACCTCATTCAACACCCCACCTCCATTCCACCACCACCACCTCCCCTCACCACCACCACCTCCATTCCCACCACCACCACCTCCCATTCCCAACACCACCACCTCCCATTCCCACCACCACCTCTCATTCCCAACACCACCACCTCCCATTCCCACCACCTCCCCACACCACCACCTCCCATTCCCACCACCACCTCTCATTTCACCACCACCACCTCCCATTCCAACCACCACCACCTCTCATTCCCACCACCACACCTCTCATTCCCACCACCACCCACCACCTCTTATTCCCACCACCACCACCTCTCATTCCCACCACACCTCTATTCCACCACCTCATTCCCACCACCACCACCACCTCTCATTCCCACCACCTCTCATTCCCAACACCCCCACCACACCTCTCATTCCCACCACACCACCTCCCATTCCACCACCACCACCTCTATTCCACCACCACCTCTCATTCCCACCACCACCACCTCATTCCACCCACCACCACCTCTCATTCCCAACCCCCACCTCCATTCCACCACCACCACCTCCCATTCCACCACCACCACCTCTCATTCCACCACCACCTCTCATTCCACCACCCCCCACCCCTCTCATTCCCACCACCACCACCTCCATTACCACCACCACCTCCCCATTCCCACCACCACCTCCCATTCCCCACCACCACCTCCTCTCATTCCCCACCCCCACCTCTCATTCCCACCACCACCTCCCATTCCCACCACCACCTCCCATTCCCACCACCACCACCTCCCATTCCCCACCACCACCACCTCCCATTCCCACCACCACCTCCCATTCCCCACCACCACCTCCCATTCCCACCACCTCTCATTCCCACCACCACCACCTCCATTCCCCACCACCACCACCTCTCATTCCCACCACCACCTCCCCTTCCCCACTACCACCACCTCCCATTCCCACCACCACCCACCTCTCATTCCCACCACCACCACCTCTCATTCCCCACCACCACCTCCCCATTCCCACCACCTCCCATTCCCACCACCACCACCTTCTCCCATCACCACCTCCTTCTCCCATCACATTAAGTTCCCGATGACTGTGTAAACCAGACAGAACAGAGGCGGCGGGTAAGAACAATTTGGACGTGACAATGTAGGTTAGTGGTGGAGAAGGCCACCATACACAGGTGTTGGGGGGTAGTTGGTGACATCACACACACACACACACACACACACACACACACACACACACACCTGCCGCTCCTCACACCTGCGTATTTGTACTGATGATCGCCCACGTTCATTCGTTAACTTTAGGAAAATATGTGACTCCATAAAAGATATATGGTCTACGAGGTCACATACAGTAGTTACAAATCACATATATCAGTCATATATTTCAGAGTCATATGTACGAGACAAATACACGTCACATATATACACGAGTTACATATTTATGAGTTATATAGATGGGCCACTCACCTGGGATAATATAGGAGAGTTCCCTAGGCCACCTGCCATCAGTTGGTAATCTAGCGTGACTCACCACACACCTGAGAGCTGCTGTAACACCTTGCTGCCCCGTTACATACCTTCGTTTGTTTACCACACCTACACAGCGCCCCATCACACATACCTGTAATGAACACACAAAGGGTTAGTTATGTCGTGGGAAAAACAGAAACTATTGCTACATAATAAGATCCAAAATTATTATTATTATTAGTTTGCATTTTCACTTTGATTTCAGTACTTGTAAATATATGCCATAGACTTTATTCCATTGGTGATGGTTAATATATTTATTATTCTAGAACACAGGCTGACAGACAGTAGTTGTTGAAGTGCAGTAATAAATTATATCAACTCAAAATGTAATTGTTATTAACCCGTGTACAGTACAGTATTAATAACCTAGAATACCCGCTAAAAGATATTAATTGTTGTAGCAGTGGAAAATTATCGCCAACAGTCAAAATATAGATAAAGTTACATATCGTGGCTTAAAAACGTAATACAACTATAAATAATAAAACAGCTGAAATAACACATAACAAACAGATTAACTTATAGTCCACAAGACAATATACAGTAAAATATATCCCAAATCAAAACTTGCTGCAGTGAAACGTAAACAAAGTCAAAACACCACTTTACTCAGTTATATGAAACCAGTACTGTTGACACTCCTGACCATACCACCCCCACACCCCTATGATGGAGGCCACCAGAAGCTGTCAACACTGTTCTCTATAACTAAGGCTACAGTACAGCTCTGGGGGGAGTCATAAGCGAGTGATTTCCTCTTGGATTAACTAAATGAATGAAAAAAATAACTAATTATTATTTTCATTTACTGACTAACTGATCGAGTGAGTAACGAACACACTCCCGGAATACCCAACAAGACAACACGCACACACACACACACACACACACCCAGTATCGGTATGCCATTCAAGTAATTACCCCACAGCCAAACTCGCCATTTATTGCAACAGGTGTATCCAACACCTGTGTGACGCCCACGAGCTCATCAGCCTTCAAGGATATCCAGCCTGTTCACCTGTGGGGCGGATGACGTCACTATTACCTGATCGTAAATCACATGGGTCTATCACGCAGGTGAAGTTACGCGCAGGTAACTCATTACTCTAAGTTACGTAATACAATGTAACAATTTATCAAAGCTGACAACTTAAATTATTACACGAAGCTACTTAACCTATTACACGAAGTATAAGTTAACCTATTGCACGAAGCTACTTAACCTGACTTAACCTATTACACGAAGCTACTTAACCTAAGTTAACCTATTACACGAAGCTACTTAACCTAACCTAACTAACGTATTCTATAAAACCAAACTTACCTAAAAATATCATAATTCTATATAAGGTTTGGTTGACTCGTGTTATTAAACAAACAAACAAACAAACACACAAACACGCGTAAACATTTATCACATTTAATTTGCTAGAGGAAGCAAAAAGTGAATCTTACTCGTATATCACATCAATAATTACCTGTAAGTGGCAAATCTGTACACCTGTTACCTAAATGTTTAGGTATTATTTTAGTTTCGGTCATCCGGGGAATCTTAGGAATTTAACCTCCCTCACCCCCGGTTAGGTTAGGTATAATTCCTGGGTTTCTGGTTAGGTTACGTTACGTTATATATCTAAATGCAGGGACGACCGAAACAAATATTACCAATGTTTCTGATTTTCTGGTTCATGAACTGCTCGGGTCACTTGTACGGGTCACTAAGCCTCCATCATTGTGTCCATATGGGTAGTGGCGGACTGGCCCACCGGGATACCAGGAAATTTCCCGGTGGGCCCCAAAGTGATGGTCCATCACTTTGACTACGTTTTGGGATTAAGTGGGCCCCTTTGGACCCATTAGAGTGGACCCTTTCACAAGTTTTCCCCGTAGAAATTTTTGACCCAGTCCGCCACTGCATATGGGTATTAGTGCTCCGTCGAGTTCATCTTAGCAACACGAAACACTATAACAACCAAAGTCAACTAACATCCACTCAGAAACAGTCTTCATCCTTCACTCAACCGAAAACTTGGATAAGAATTTTCTGAAGACATCGACTTAACTCCAGGGATAAACAACAAGCCCTCCTTCAGTCAGCACTACTCCTTGAGGGAGGATCACCACACACACACACAGACTATCATGGCATGTTATTTGTCCAATTGACTTGTAGGTCCCGAACGATACAATTTTATATTCCAGTAACAGGTAAGAATTCGGTAGCCATAATATTAATGCACATGAATGGCGAACGCGTTATTGAGTTAAAAAAATAGTTTATTGATCCATTTCGGGGAAATATACTATTAAAAATCTATTAATTGAAGCTTAGAAGCGATTCTATTAAACACAGAAAGTAAAGATATTCACAAGGTGATACTTTAATGACTAAATATGACAAGAAAGAACTCAGTACAAAGATGACTTTGATGACGAGGTCTTCCCAAAGACTTTCATCGTTAACAGAAAATCACAATCGACTTCAATGAGGTGAGGTTAATTTCATTGTCTATGGAAATTACATTCATTAAACTAAACTGTTGAAGTATTAAGTTATTGTTTATGTTTTAAAGCAAATTATTTTCAAACTTTTGATGGACAATGTTGTGTTAATCGTGTACAAAGATTGTGCGGCAGCTTTATGATATGTACTGCCGTCTTGGTTCCTTCACTTTATTATAACATTATATGAACTACAACGCGTCTTTGATTTCCTTCATTAACACTAAAATCCAGAAAATTACTACAAACTAATCTATAAAATATAAAACGGATGGAAAATATTAATACAGACGATCAACAGCTTACAATATGAAAGAGTAAAAAAGTAAAGGAACACGAAGCGTTCACACGTGTCGAACACCTGCTGTCAATTTACACGGCTCTAAATATAACTCACATCTACATGGTGGACTTACAGTACATTTTCATACATTCACACAAGTTAAGAAAGGTACAGATGACTTAATTAGCCATCAGACACCAGCATGCAAAGCAGACAGTCTCCAAGTGTCAACGTCAATAGCTGGAGGAGATTAAATTTTCCCAACGGTAATCCATTTATAATTGACAAAAGGTGACCGTGATGCTCTCCTTACCGTACCTTCTGTAAATTATTAGCAAAAATATCGCATCATACGCAGTAAATGAAGAATAGTTATGTGCAGGATTTAATGGTGTATATGACGATGCTATGGACGAGTAATTGCTCAAATGAACCCATATCAAAAGGGACTTTATAGCACTTAGAATATGTTACATCCGCCTCCAGTCTGGGTGGTGGTGGGGGATTATTGAAGCTGTGACCTTAAGAATAACACCCACAATAACAACGAGATTTTGAATTGAGACTGGAAGCGTTACTGAATTTCTCATTTACTTTACGTTACGTTGAAGCGAGATGAGTTTACCTTTCACCCCATGTGTCGATTAAGCTGGGTGTGCCGATTGAGTCACGTGTCAATTACCGTCATTGAGAACACCTGTAGCACCATGATTGTGTGAGCTGAAGTGTGACAGGTGAGTGTGATATGTGATTATGGCCACACTAGTCACCCTTATCTACATCTCTGTATAGAAACAGGAAGTAAACACACACCGCCCACACCCCTACCCAGAAATCAGTACAAAATATGAATATAATATCGTTTAGTTATGCCACAAAGCCCAAACAACACAGATATATAAAATAAATAATATTTCACTTGATAATATTGATTATTCTTCCTTTTAAGATTTGATTTGGTTAGATTAAAGAGGGATTAAGAGTTTTAATAAATATATAACTTAAATGATCGTACACTCCTCCCACAGCCTTTCACTTTCACTTGTGCTAGGCTGATGGCTGTCTCGTGGCTGACAGCTATTTGATGGCTGGCTGACGGCTGAATGGTTGGTTCATCACACTCGGCCTTCTAAATTACAGTAGATCTCTCACACCAAATTAACATAATTTCTTTTAACTTGATCTACTCTTTCATACACACCTCACAACTCACACCTCACTCTCCTAACTCACACCTCACAACTCACAACTCACCTTACCTCACAACTCACACCTCCTCCTAACTCACACCTCACAACTCCAGCTCACATACAACTCACACCTCACTCTAACTCACCTCCACCTCACCTCACAACTCCACAACTCACACCTCACAACTCACACCCACACCTCTGCTCACCTCACTCTCCTAACTCACACCTCACAACTCACAACTCACATACAACTCACCTCCTCTCCCTCTACCTCACCTCTGACTCACACCTCCCCACTCTCCTAACTCCACCTTACAACTCCTCACTCTCTACTCACAACTCAACTCCTCTCTAACTCACACCCTTACAACTCCCACCTCACTCTCCTAACTCACAACTCACAACTCACTCTCCTAACTCCACACCTAACTCCACCTCACTCTCCTAACTCACAACTCACAACTCACACCTCACAAATCACACCTCACAACTCACAACTCACACACCTCACTCTCCTAACCTCACAACTCTCACTCACTCCTCCCTACTCCACACCTCACAAATCACACCTCACAACTCACAACTCACACCTCCTCTCCCTAACTCACAACTCACTCTCCTAACTCACACCTCACAAATCACCTCACAACTCACACCTCCACTCCTCCTAACTCACACCTCACTCCACACCTCCAACTCACACCTCACCTTACAACTCACACCTCACTCTCTACTCCTCTAAAATCACCTCACACCTTACTCACACCTCACACACCTCCACAACTCCTCCCTCTACTCACACCTCCAAATCACACACCTCACACCTCACAACTCACTCTCCTAACTCATTAAAAAACAAAATTTCTAGCATGAAGGGGGGTAAGATATAACCTCAAAAACCTTACTATTATATTCAAAGACTGATAAGAGTGGAGGGTGGTGGTCGCCATCCCTCAGAGACGACGATAAAGATGTATATAGATGGAAGATATACCAAACAATATTACCTTCCTCATTAATAACTGTAGCAGGTGATGTTAACGTCATATTGTGGTACACCTGTTGTATTAATACTCTCTGGTGATATGCACGAAGTTGAGACCCACATATAGTACGTGCGTGTGTGTGTGTGTGTGTGTGTGTGTGTGTGTGTGTGTGTGTGTGTGTGCTTCCTGGGCGCCTCTCATGACACTGACCTTTTCTTATCGTAGCATCAAACGCAATATTTCAGAGGCAGTCTCCTCCTCCGTGTGTGACGTATACTACACACACACACACACACACACCAAACAAGTACAGTGGGAGAGAAGAAACAATGAGGTGTTTGTGAATTAAATGGATTATGGTGTGAAAGGTGGGGGTGACGTGTGTGTGTGTGTGTGGGTGACGTGTGTGTGTGTGTGTGTGGAAGGATGATGTGTGTGTGTGTGTGTGTGTGTGTGTGTGTGTATGTGTGTGTGTGTGTGTGTGTACAGGATCATTAGTAAACACTGAGTAATATTTCACAAAATCCTCTTATTACAATAACTGGGAAACGCCAAGTTCAACACCTCCTTCCTCCCTCCTCCACTTCCTCCCCTCCCCTCCCTCTCCAACCTCTTCCTTCTCCCTATCCTCTAGCCTTCCTCACCCTTACCCTTCTCTATCCCTCTAGCCCTCCTCACCCCTCCCTTCCCTATCCCCTCTAGCCCTACTCACTCCTCCCCCTCCTATCCTCCTAACCCTCCCCATCCCCTCCTCGACCCCTTCCTCCCCACCTCCTACCCCTCCCTATCCCCCTGCCCTCCCCCCCCCCTCACGTTTACGCTTACACTGCCACACGCGCTTGGTAACAGGTCACCACTTCACCAAGCAAGACATGGTGTGGGTTGGGTTAAGTTAGGTTTGTTATATTAAGTACACCTCGTTCCTGATCAATAATACTTTGGTCATATACATATAAGATACCTATCATACATTAATATATTCAAAGATAAGCTCATACATAGATACATAATATAAAGAAATCATTCGTCACGTACAATAACCAAAAGACCTTCCCGGTATAATCAATCACAGAAGCTTCCACCCTCAGTGTTTGTGGACGAGGAGGTGTTTTGTATTTCACTTAGTAAACTCTTCTCGCTAACACATAATATGCAAAGTGGCAGAGGTGCAGCGAGAGAAAGGTACAACTATGTTTTCTCATAATGTGGCCGGCAGGTGTGTGTGTGTGTGTGTGTGTGTGTGTGTGTGTGTGTGTGTGTGTGTGTGTGTGTGTGTGTGTGTGTGTGTGTGTGTAGACGGGCAAGTATTGTAAATATCTATATGGTTGTGTTCTTTCCCGATAAGTCCCGTTACACAGTGTGGGGTAAGAGAGGGTGTGTGTGTGTGTGTGTGTGTGTGTGTGTGTGTGTGTGTGTGTGTGTGTGTGTGTGTGTGTGTTTCGCTATCTAATCACACTATGTGTAGTGACAGATACTACACACACACTTACACTCACCGCACTTAACTGTTTACTGTCTCAAAACACACACACACACACACACACACACACACACACACACACACACACACACACACACACACACACACCGCTATCATTTTAACATAACCAGATAACGACACTACATCCTGGTCACACTTCCTATACAGTACAGGAGGAGGCGAGTGTGGGGTCCTGTAACTGAACAGTATTGCCGAAAATAATAAAATACCGTACAGACAAAAGACAGAAAGACAGTTTTAATATGTTACCCTCTCACCCTTACCCCCTCCCCCCACCCCCCTCTTCACCTTCTACCCTCACCTACCCCCCTCCGGTGTTGTGTCGTTGAAGGCCAAGAAGCAAGAGAGTGATGGAAATGGCAGTGTGTGTCAACAATGGCTCTCAGGACAATCTTATGGGCTTCTCCTTGTCATTAATTTTGCTGTAAGAATATTCACCCCCCCCTTCTCTTCTTCCTCTCTCACTGCTGTCTCCTTTCCTCCCCTCCTTCTGTCCTCCTCCCTCCTTCCGTCCCCTGTCAACGTACACATTTTAATAATCATATATCTTCCCACTTTAATCCGTAGGCAGCTCTGTTCTCTGCTGGTGGTGAAGGTGGTGGTGGTGGTGGTGGTGGTTTTGGAAGGGTGAGTGAGTGTTTGGGGAGTGGGGTGGTTTTGGAAGGTGGTTTTGGAAGGTGGTTTTGGAGTGGGTGGTTTTGGAAGGGTGGTTTTGGAAGGTGATTTTGGAGTGGGGTGGTAGTAGTTTTGGAGGGGTGGTTTTGGAAGGATGATTTTGGAGGTGGTTTTGGAGGGGGTAATATGGGGTGGTAGTGTTTTGGAGGGATGATGATGATGCAGTAGTCACACCCCACCACACCGACCTATTACCAGCTCTACAACAAATATACGTCAAGACTCTAAAGACACGGGGTAGTCCACTCATCTCCTTGATAGATCCCCGCTAGACTATTTCTGTGCTAGTCTTCATCCTCATCACCCCATAACACCCCATCCTATCTCCCCCATTCTTTTCCATCACCCCATCACTCCCATTCCTCCCCACAGTCCTTAAATAAGCCAGTCCCCCTCTAAGCCAAAACCCCTCCCCAACTAAACCACACCTTCCTAAACCAAGTTCAAGCACCCTTCCCTATTAAACCCCCTCCAATCCACACCCCCTCCCTCACTAGGCTACACCTCTTACCCCACCGAAGCCACCCCCCTCCCCTACAAAGCCACATCTCCCTAACTATACCACAACCAACACCACCAGTTGCCACCTCCATCACTCCCGGGTCACGTCACATGGCGGCGTCGCACCCAACGTGACCCGAATTCCCCGACTCCCCGACTCACACTCGATGACCGACCGACCGACCCTACATCAAGCCAAGTGAAGCATTAAACGAGGCTAGGGATTTCTCTAAGCCTTCATGGATTACCTTATAGTCTGAATTTGACAGTGCTCAGAGTGATGGCGACACGAAGGGGGAGGAGAAGGGAATGAAGGGGAAGGAGGAGGAGAAGGAATGAAAGGGAAGGGGAGAAGGGTAATGGAGGGGGGGAAGGGAGCATGAAGGGGAGGGAGGGGCGAAGGAGGATAGAGGGTAGGGGCGAAGGAGTATGAAGGAGATGAATGAAAAGGGATTGGGAGAGGGGTAGAGAAAATGGGGTGAGGGGGGGAAAGGGTTGGGGAGGAGTTTGAGAGAGGGGAGGATGATGAGGGAGGGGGTGGAGAAGGAAGAGAAAATAAAATAGGAGGGAAAGAAGGAAGTGAGGGAGAAGGTGAGGAAGAAGGGGGAGAAAGGAGGGAGAGGGAACAGGGGGGCAGGAGGGAGAGGAACAGGGGGCAGAGGAGGGAGAAGAGGGGAGCAGGGAGGGAGGAACAGGGGGCAGTGGAGGGAGAGGGTGAGGAAGAGGGGGAGCAGTGAGGGAGAGGAGGGGGGGCAGTGAGGGAGAGGGTGAAGAAGAGGGGGAGCAGGAGGGGAGGAACAGGGGGGGCAGGAGGGGAGAGGGGTGAGGGGAAGAGGGGGGAGCAGGAGGGAGAGGAACAGGGGGGGGCAGTGGAGGAGAGGGAGAGGGAAGAGGGGGAGCAGGAGGGGAGAGGAACAGGGGGGGGAGCAGGAGGGAGAGGGGAGGAAGAGGGGGGGGAGCAGCGAGGGGAGAGGAACAGGGGGGGCAGTGAGGGGAGAGGAACAGGGGGAGGTGAGAGAGGGTGAGGAAGAGGGGAGCAGTGAGGGGAGAGGAACAGGGGGGGCAGAGGGAGAGGGTGAGGAAGAGGGGGAGCAGTGAGGGAGAGAACAGGGGAGCAGTGAGGGGAGAGGGGGTGGAGGAAGAAGGGGGGAGCAGGAGGGGAGAGGAACAGGGGAGCAGGAGGGAGAGGGTGGAGGAAGAGGGGAGGAAGTGAGGGAGGAACAGGGGGGGCAGTGAGGAGAGGCAGGAAGAAGAGCAGAGGGAGAGAACAGGGGGGGCAGTGAGGAGAGGAAACAGGGGGGCAGTGAGGGAGAGGGTGAAAAGAGGGGGAGCAGTGAGGGGAGAGGGTGAAGAAGAGGGGGAGCAGTGAGGAGAGGAACAGGGGGGGCAGAGGAGAGGTGAGGAAGAGGGGGAGCAGGAGGAGAGGAACAGGGGGGGGCAGTGAGGGAGAGGGTGAAGAGGGGGAGCAGTGAGGAGAGGAACAGGGGGGGGGCAGGAGGGAGAGGGTGGAAGAAGAGGGGGGGGCAGAGGGGAGAGGGTGAAGAAGAGGGGGAGCAGGAGGGGAGAGGTGAGCAAGAGGAGAAGCAGTGAAGGAGAGTGTGAAGAAGAGGGGACGAGACAGGGAGTAGCGAAGACGTCAAGAAGGTGACAGAGTTAATTAATAGTGACGGAGAGAGAGAGAGAGAGAGAGAGAGAGAGAGAGAGAGAGTTGGTGTGTCTTTGACGGAGACACAGACAAACAGACAGACGCAGACAGAATCGTTTAGACAGAATCAATAACACAGAGACAGTCAATACCTTGCACAGTGACAGTATTGTTTTTGCATTAAACTCAACATCCCACAGTAGACCCCTAACAGGTGTCTCACAGGTGTCCCACAGGTGTCGTACAGGTATCCCACAGGTGTCGTACAGGTGTCGTACAGGTATCCCACAGGTGTCGTACAGGTATCCCACAGGTGTCGTACAGGTATCCCACAGGTGTCGTACAGGTATCCTACAGGTGTCGTACAGGTATCCTACAGGTGTTTACCCCTGTGGGTGTGCCTCCCTGAGTATACTAGCAATTGATACCTCGTGTGGGGGTATAACTGCCTCCTCCCCTGAGTATACTAGTAAAGGTATACCTCGTGTGGTGTATAACTGCCTCCTCCCTGAGTATACTAGAGGTACCTCGTGTGGGTGTATAACTGCTCTCCCTGAGTATACTAGTGTATACCTCGTGTGGGTGTATAACTGCCTCTCCCCTGAGTATACTAGTAAAGGCACCGTGGGTGTATAACTGCCTCCTCCCCTGAGTATACTAGTAAAGGTATACCTCGTGTGGGTGTATAACTGCCTCCCCCATGAGTATACTAGTAAAGGTATACCTCTGTGGAGTATAACTGCCTCCCCTGGAGTACTAGTAAAGGTATACCTCGTGTGCACTGCCTCCCTGAGTATACTAGTAAAGGTATACCTCGTGTGGGTGTATGACTGCCTCCTCCGCTGAGTATACTAGTAAAGGTATACTGTGTGGGTGTATGACTGCCCTCCCCCATGGTATACTAGTAAAGGTATACCGTGTGGGTGTATAACTGCCTCCCCCGAGTATACTAGTAAAGGTATACCTCGTGTGGGTGTGTAACTGCCCTCCCCCGTATATACTAGTAAAGGTATACCTCGTGTGGGTGTATGACGTTCTGAGTATACTAGTAAAGGTATACCTCGTGTGGGTGTATGACTGCCTCCCTCCCCGAGTATACTAGTAAAGGTATACCTCTGTGTGGGTGTATGACTGCCTCCCCTGAGTATACTAGTAAAGGTATACCCTTGTGTGGGTGGTATGACTGCCTCCTCCCTGAGTATACTAGTAAAGGTATACCTCGTGGGTGTATAACTGCCCTCCCCGAGTATACTAGTAAAGGTATACCTCGTGTGGGTGTATGACTGCCTCCCCATGATATACTAGTAAAGGTATACCGTGTGGTGTATGACTGCCCCCGAGTATACTAGTAAAGGCATACCCTGTGTGGGTGTATAACTGCCTCCTCCCATGAGTATACTAGTAAAGGTATACCTCGTGTGGGTGTATGACTGCCCTCCCTGAGTATACTAGTAAAGGTATACCCTGTGTGGGTGTATGACTGTCTCCATGAGTATACTAGTAAAGGTATACCTCGTGTGGGTGTATGACTGCCCCTCCATGAGTATACTAGTAAAGGTATACTGTGTGGGTGTATGACTGCTCCCCATGAGTACAGTATACTAGTAAAGGTATACTCGTGTGGGTATGACTGCCCCCCCCTGAGTATACTAGTAAAGGTATACCTCGTGTGGGTATAACACCTCCCCCGAGTATACTAGTAAAGGTATACCTCGTGTGGGTGGGACTGATCCCCCCGCGTATACTTTCGTGTAGATAGTCAGAACGTGACTCTGTTGACCCTTAGACCAGTTGATAAAGAGAGGGGAGGTGTGGGGAGGTAGGGCGTGAGAAGGAGGGAGGGAGGTGGAGGAGGGAGAAGGAGTGACGGGAGGAGAAGGAGGAGGAGGGGAGGGAGTGAGCTTGGTTGTATGTGGGAGAGGGTAGGGAGGAAGTACGGGAAGTAGGGAGGAGGGAAGATGGAGGAAGGAGGAGTGAAGGAGGGAGAGAAGAGGGAAAGGAAGGAGGGTGTACTTGGGAGGATGGAAGGGAGGAGGGGGGGTAAGGAGGAGTGAGTGAAGCAGGAAGAGAAGGAGGGGGAAAAGGGAAGGAGGGTGTACGTGGGAGGATGGAAGGAGGGAGAGGGAGGAGGAGAAGGGAGGGAGGAGAGGAGAGGGGAGATATTGGCTAGAATACGAGGGGAAAGTGTAACGCCGACTACCAAAGACTGAGGGAATGTCTGTTATGTAATGAGGGTGATCTGAGGGGAGAGGGAGTGGTTCACGTGGGGGAGAGGGAGTGGTTCACGTGAGGGGAGAGGGAGTGGTTCACGTGAGGGGAGAGGGAGTGTCACGTGAGGGTAGAGGGAGGATCACGTGAGGGAGAGAGGGAGGGTTCACGTGAGGGGAGAGGAGGGTTACGTGTGTGGAGAGGGAGGTTCACGTGAGGGGAGAGGGAGGGTTCGCGTGAGGAGAGGCAGTGGTTCACGTGAGGGGAGAGGAAGTGGTTCACGTGAGGGGAGAGGGAGTGGTTCACGGGAGGGGAGAGGGAGGGTTCATGAGGGGAGGGAGTGGTCCACGAGGGGAGAGGAAGTGGTTCCACGTGAGGGAGAGGGAGGGTCTACGTGAGGGGAGAGGAGTGGTCCACGTGAGGGTGAGGGAGTGGATCACGTGAGGGGAGAGGGAGGGCCGAGGGGAGAGGGAGGTTCACGTGGGAGAGGGAGGGTTCACGTGAGGGGAGAGGGAGGGTTCACGGGAGGGGAGAGGGAGTGGTTCACGTGAGGAGAGGAGTGGTTCACGTGAGGAGAGTGGTTCGCGTGAGGGAGAGGCAGTGGTTCACGTGAGGGAGAGGAAGTGGTTCACGTGAGGGGAGAGGGAGTGTTCACGTGAGGGAGGAGTGGTTCACGTGTGTGTGGAGAGGGAGTGGTTCACGTGAGGGAGAGGGGAGGTGGTTTACGTGAGGGAGAGAATGGTTCGCGTGAGGGGAGAGGAAGTGGTTCACGTGTGTGGAGAGGAGTGGTTCACTTGAGGGAGAGTGGTTCGCGTGAGGAGGCAGTGGTTCACGTGAGGAGAGGAAGTGGTTCACGTGAGGGAAGTGGATTCACGGGAGGGAGAGTGGTTCCACGTGAGGGGGGGAGAGTGGTTCACGTGAGGGAGAGAGTGTCTCACGTGAGGGAGAGGGAGTGGTTCACGTGAGGGGGAGAGGGAGTGGTTCACGTGAGGGGGAGGGGAGTGGTTCACGTAAGGGGAGAGGGAGTGGTTCACGTGTGTGGAGGGAGTGGTTCACGTGAGGGGAGGGAGTGGTTCACGTGAGGGAGAGGGAGTGGTTCATGTGAGGGAGAAGTGGTTCACGTGAGGGAGGGAGTGGTTCACGTGAGGGGAGAGAAGGGTGGTTCACGGGAGGGAGGGAGGTGGTTCACGTGGTGGAGAGGGAGTGGTTCACGTGAGGGGAGAGAGTGGTTCACGTGAGGGGGAGAGAGTGGTTCACGTGAGAGGGAGAGGAAGTGGTTCACGGGAGGGAGAGGGTGGTTCACGTGAGGGAAGAGTGGTTCACTTGAGGGAGAGAGGAGTGGTTCACGTGAGGGGAGAGAAGTGGTTCACGGGATGGGAGAGGAAGTGGTTCACGGGAGGGAGAGGAGTGGTTCACGTAGGGGAGAGGGAGTGGTTCACGGGAGGGAGAAGGTGGTTCACGTGAGAGAGTGGTTCACAGGAGGGAGAAGTGGTTCACGTGAGGGGAGAGGAGTGTTTACGTGAGGGGAGAGGGAGTGGTTCACGTGGAGGGGAGAGGAGTGGTTCACGTGAGGGAGAGGAGTGGGTATGTTTCAAGTGCTGGAGGAGGGAGGGAGAGGGAGGAAAGGAGAGGGGGAAGAGACTGTACCAGGTGAGGAGGAGTGTCCCAAGTGAGGGAAGGAAGGCAGAGAGAGGAGGGAGAGAGCAATGGCAGGGCGCTGTAGAAGGATGTTGTTGTTGTAACGTTATTACTGCGGCGCTTCAACAACCAACTAAGGTCTTTAATTGCGTAACAAATTTAATAATTACACTATTTTAACAACATTAAAAAATATGAGAGATAAAATTTTCGACCAGTGTGTGTGTGTGTAAATAATAATAATAATAATAATAATAATAATAATAATAATATAATAATAATATATAATAATAATAATAATAATAATAATAATAATAATAATAAACGGTTTTAATAATAGAGTTGCAGCCGGTGGCTGAAAATATACAGACTTACATTTGATTTAGACATGATATAATATGCACTGAATACATTTACAGGGCTGTACAGTATAAATCAGGAGTTGTTTATTATTTTAACAATAGATGGGATGGTGCTGTTCTTATATCTATCGGTGCGCCTATGGGCTGAATTTTTTGTAGTGGCGGACTGCGCGAGTTGGGTGGGGGCTGCAGGTGGCAGGAGGTGGCGATGACGAGGGTGGTGTAGTAGTCCACTGCCAAACCTTCCAGTGCTTGGTGGTGGAGGTCACTGAGGATGGCATTTCCAGGGTGGAAGGCGTTGGTGTAGCCGGAGTATTCTGCGCCGAGCATGATTCTGCAGGCCCTTTTGTGCCTTCTGTAGCTGACGTTGTTGGGTGGAGTTGAGAGAGAGACGACCAGGCCACTTTAGTTTGGGGAATAAAGCGTTGTAGATAGTCCTCAGCTCTGGCGTGGGTGTCCCAAGTGACCTAAGTCGTCGTAGCATGTAGAGAGACGATGCAGGCTGCCTTGACTGTGTTATTTACATGGGCCTTCCAGTCAAGTTTGTTGTCTATAGTTACACCGGAGGTTTGCAGACTGCACCAGCTGGAAAGGATGGGGACCCACTGTGACTGCTGGAGCTTGCACTGGGTGGTGGCGGTATTGATGTGCATGACTACGGTTTTGGTGTGGTTGATGGTGACCCTTGTTCTCGTAGTCCATGCCTGTAGCCTGTCAGGTGCCTTGTAGCGATGAGTAGTCTGGTGCGGTGTTGTTCAGAACCCCCACAGTGCAGTCATCCGTACCTCCACCTCTGAGGTGTCAGATAGAGCGTCGTTGATCAGGATGAGCACAGTGGTCCCATCTTGGTCCCCTGGGGAACACCGCAGGTGAGGTGTTGGAATGTGGAGACCAAGCCCTAATACTGCCTGGCGACCCCACTCAAAAATCAGTGAGCCATGAGACCAGGTTGGTGGGCAGCCCTAGTGCAATAGCCTTGTTGATAACAGTGCAGTGATCAACAGGTCAAGGCCTCCTGAAGTCCACAAGGGCAACGGCCAGTGATTTCTTACGTTTCTGCAAGTTTTTGTGCAGAAAATCCAGAAAGCTCACCAAGCAGTGTGATGTAGAGGAGGTCCTCATATTGCCAAATTGCTGTGGATCAATTGACTGATAGATACTGGCAAATGCCTACTCAAAAACAAAGTCCTGTGTGTGCATGTGTGTGTGTGTGTGTGTGTGTGTGTGTGTGTGTGTGTGCCTTTTTTCGGTAGTATTTCACTTGTTGGCACTAAACGATTTTTTGTTTTCAATGTCATTTCTGGCGCAAATTATGTTTAAGCGAGATATTTAATATTTTATTATGTATGTCCGTGCGTGGCGGCGGTACATCTAGAACATCTAACGTCTGTGGGCCGGGTAGGTTAGGTTTGATTCATAGTTGTTTTTCCGATGGTTTTTGATGTGTTTTAAACACTTTTTACCTTGATTCTTACAGCAATTCTCTAGATTCTGAGATCGGGGGGGGGGGCTTGTCTCGAAAACACTGATTGGTGCCGGAAATGAAGGTCAAAATCGTTCATAAAATCAAAAACCATCAGCAAAAAACATATTTCAACTTCGATTTCGTATAGTGACAACAAGTAAAAGTTTACCTTTTTTTCTTGATAGCAACACTGTACGATGCCCCACCAACCACGTCAGCAGGAACTACACACAGACACAGATGGTTGAGAGCAGCGCTGTTTTATTGGTATAAGATGTGTCAGCAGCTGAGTCAAGCGATGCCACATCACACAAGGCACACACCAGGGGCAGTAGACCTCACCTCTGAGACACACTTCCACTACCAGGAAACTCTTACTGTACGAAATATTACTTAGGTCTCCGGGATACACGTGACTCTGGGACTACAATACTGAAGCTGCAGGTATAAACATCAGAGAGAGACAGGAGAGGGTGCAGGAGATTCAACAGGGTTACACAGTACAATGATACAGTATATCTTGCAAGGGAAGACTCATCTCCTAAGTCACATTTTCTTCAACAAATAAACTAACTCCACTACCCTTTCTTCTTCTTCTTTCCTCAACTGTCTGTATCTGTCTATAAGTTTATCAACATAACGCAACACCTGATCAGTCTTTCTGGTGAGGTCATGTTGTGACGTCTCTGTGGTAATCCTTCGTTGAGGTGTTGTGAGCGCTGGAGACATGTCGACGTTTCATTCTCTCTCTCTCTCTCTCTCTCTCTCTCTCTCTCTCTCTCTCTCTCTCTCTCCTTCACTCTCTCTCTCTCTCTCTTCTTCTACTTTTTTAAACTATTATTCCATTTACGAGTCTAATGATCTCTTGACTACAGTACTTCTTGAGGTAAATCAGATGACACACCGGTAGTGTATGACTCAAATGCCCGGGCAGCGTGGTGACGCTACCCCAAGACAACATGGTGTCGTAATGTACACAACACACACACACACACACATAAACACATAGACACACACAAGGGAGCTGTCCTAGACACAACAACGGGGTAATGATCGTGAAAGTTCTTGCCTCCCTGAGAAGACTGGATAACGGGGTGATCACCTGAACATTAGCACCCCAGCTTATTTCTCCTGATGCTTAAACACCCTAACACTAACTGAAAGGGGGGGGGTGGTTAGGTTGGAATTAGGTAAAGAGTTTGTGAGCTGTATTTAACTACCCCTATAGACGCCTTTTCTGAACCGACTGAAATTATCCTACCCGCTTGAGGATGACCACTGGTGCTTCACCACCACCTGGCCTCACCCTCCTCGCCTTTACACCGCTGGGGGAGGCAACACATCACCCGTTATGCTTAAAGGATCAACACACAAACAGGGAGACCGTACGAGCTCACCTTAAGTTATTTTCCTTACATTTTAACAACTCCGTCCCCGCCGTGCAGATAACCACATCCCACCTTTGTTTTACGGGTCAATATCCTATACAGCAAAAGAGAAGTGTGGCCTTTAAGAGCGGATTTAAATGTTCTATTGTTGTAGTGACGTGACCTTCCGGGGGTCCCTGGCGGGTGGTGAGCCACATGCCGCCGCTGTCTGGGAATCTCGCCCCTAACGCCGACTGTACACAAGGCTGACACTCCCCTGCAGGTCGGCCGCCTCACACTGTGCATGTAATCACCATTGTTGTACAGTAGTGTTATTATTCCCTCCACGGCCCTCGCTTACCTAGCTAAGTCCTGTCTGTAGCCAGCTGTCTGTCTGGCTGTCTGCTTCACTAATAGGTTCCCCCCCCCTCTCTCACCTGTACACTTCCCCTTCATCACACACTGTCTACATATTCACTAACTACGATACCTTTAATGTCCACCTGTCCCTCCACCGCCTACCACATATGGGCCGTACCACCTGTCCCGTACCACCCGTCCGCACCCATGGCCCGTGCCACCTGTCCCACCACCGTCCCGTACCACATGGGCCCGTGCCACCTGTCCCGTACCACATGGTTCCGTGCCACTTGCCCCCTGCCCACCTGTCCCGTGCCACTTGCCCCTCTTAGCCACCTGTCCCGTGCCACCTGCCTCTTGCCACATGGTTCGTGCCACTGCCCCTCTTACCACCTGTCGTGCCACTTGCCCCTCTTGCCACCTGTCCCGTGCCACCTGCCCTCTTGCCACCTGTCCCGTGCCACTTGCCCTCTTGCCACCTGTCCCGTGCCACTTGCCCCTCTTGCACATGCCGTGCCCTTGCCCTCTTGCACCTGTCCCGTGCCACTTGCCCTCTTGCCTCCCCTGACCCATTGATCTCTCCAGCCACAACCTCATCTCAACAGTGAAAGAGGGGATGGGGTGAGGTGAAAGGAAGGAGGGGGAAGAAGAGGAGGAAGGAGGAGGAGGAGGAGGAGGAGTGGAGGAAGGAAGAGAAGGGGGAGGAAGAAGGGGTGAGAGTGGGCAGAGGCGAGGAAGATGGGGGTTGAGAGAGGGGAGGTAAGAGGGGGCAAACGAGGGAGAGGAGGATTGAAGGGGTGAGAGAAGGAAACATCAGAATAGGACGCAAATGAGGTGTTGTGAATAAGAGATGAGAAGAAGAAGAAGAAAGAAGAAGAAGAAGAAGAAGAAGAAGAAAGAAGAAGAAGATACACGAGGGAAAAGAAAGATAATTTATATATTCGTGAATGTGTGTTTCTATTCTCCACACACACACACACACACACACACACACACACACACACACACACACACACCACATTAAACTTTTACACTACACGTTCCAAACCTTGACAATATACAAACCTTAGCGTCTCAGAATAAAATACTTCACACTTTATGGTACAATATAGCCAATATGTTACTAAGTTGTTGCTGACATACTCTCAAGGTCCAACTCCTCAGAGGTACAACTTGATTAGATTATTTATTGATTTATCGGAAGTGAAGATGTACACAATATATATATCTTACAGGTTGACTCGAGATAAAATATTATAAAAATATTTAAGAATAACATTAAACTTTATATCAAGATTCTTATTTAGAAATTGACTTACGAGCAAAGGAAAGATAGAGTATATTTTTCTAGGAGTTCTTTAACATTCGTCTTATCTTCAGAATTGATGTTAAAGTCAACGAGGAATATATGTTTTTTTTTTTTTTACACATCAAAATGTTGAAGGCCATTTTGTGTTGTGTTTTAGCTCGTCACTTACCAGGAACATTCATCCATTGCTCTATCACATCTCACAAGGTCATTCCTAACACTCTGAGACCATCGTATTCAAGAACAGTCATGGGGTGTACGACGCCATTTACGATGACCTTCTTGCCCTGATCTTGTTTCAGTTATACCACCCTTTTGAAGCTCTGGAGAGATCTCGAAGTTTCGATATTTTGAGTACAGCACTAGCTAATAATTCCCACCAGGAAACTTGCTTCGAGACTCCTCCAAAGCTTCGAAAAGTGCAGAGTTCCATGTGTTAAAGGCGATATTGCTGTAAAAAGATCAAGGCAAGAAGGTCATAGTAATTGGCGTCGTAAACCCCATAACTGTTCTTGAAGACCAAACACTGTAAATAAAATATACAGGAACACAAGGCAGGTGTGGTAATGGAGAGAGATACGACAGTTGTGTTTTTATTATTCTGTCTATCGAGGGTGTCGTCTTCAAGGTCTGCTGGGGTTTGGCTACCACGGCCCACCAGTACTGAAGTTTTCCAGTTGATTTTGACAGAAAGGTAAGGTGATGGTTTACATCTTACACACACACACACACACACACACACACACACACACACACACACACACACACACACACACACACACACACACACACACACACACAAAACCATCATCACACTCATCCTCTGAAACACCTCACTAACACATCCAAACACCAGGCAAAAACACCCAAACACTCAACACACACCCAAACACCTCATAAACACACCAAACACCTGACAAACAGTAAACACTTGACAAACACTAAACACCTGACAAACAAAAAACACCTGACAAGCACTAAACACCTGACAAACACTAAACACCTGACAAACACACCCAAACACCCAACACACACCCAAACACCTCATAAACACACCCAAACACCTGACAAACACCAAAACACAGAAGGTAAGCCGTAATTATCATCAGTCACATGCTTGTTATACGTGATGTGGGCTGACTCACCGTATACAACCTGTTTACTACCATGTGTGTGCTTCATACCTTTACTACTACTACTGCTACTACTACTACTACTACTACTACTACTACTACTACTATTACTATTTTTTTTAAATACGTGGCCTCCAGCCTCCCCCAATAGCAACATCTTCGCCGCCATTTTATTACCTTTATATTAAATACTACGACTAATACTACTACTAATACTACTACTACTACTACTACTACTAATTATCATGTGGAATAAACTAAGGTGCCTATTGTTCACGTGATCCAATAGGTCTAGAACAAACATTCATTTAACTACTTTTATAATAGGTACAGTGTATAGAGAAGACCCAGAGGGATAATGGAGAGTCTTGAAGCTTCATGACAAACGGTAGTTAGTGACACCGATAAGTCAACAAACACAAAGTGAGTTTTTGTTTTATTACGCGTCGCTACTGTACAGAGTCGATAAATGCGTAGGTGAAGGTATACGCCGGTTACTACACACACACACACGCACACACACACACACACACACACACACACACACACACACACACACACACACACACATATTATGTAGGAATGCAGGCAACTTTCCACAATTTGGTTCAACAAGACCTAAAAAACAGAACGATTTCGATAATTTCTTAGGATAACTTTTACTAAATGTTACGTTAGAATTAGGAAAATTTTAATAATTATTAAAAAGAAATATAGCAAGATTTGGTGCTTTCCTCACACACACACACACACACACACACACACACACACACACACACACACACACACACACACACACACACACACACACACACACAGACACATACACACTTATGTACATGAAAGTCAAGGCCAGATCTGATCGCTGAGGTTAATCTTCCAGAGTAAATAAGCTGCTGGAGTTAATCTTAAAGTAAAATTAAATGGGAAGTTAATCTTCAGGTAAAATAAGCTGGGGAATTCAAATGTCTTCAGGTAAAATAAGCTGGGAATTCAGCTTAAGGTAAAATTAAGCTGTGGGAGTTAATCTTAAGGTAAGTAAGCTGGGAGATTTAATCTTAAGGTAAAATAAGCTGGGGGAGTTAATCTTAAGGTAAAATTAAGCTGGGGAAGTTAATCTTAAGGTAAAATAAGCTGGGGAAGTTAATCTTCAGGTAAAATAAGCTGGGGGAGTTAATCTTAAGGTAAAATAAGCTGGGGGAGTTAATCTTAAGGTAAAATTAAGCTGGGGAAGTTAATCTTCAGGTGATCCTATTAAAACAAATTATTTTCCTATCTCTAACCACGCCAACTAGCCACTATTGTCCCCCTCATGTACAGAGAGAGCAGTAAACTAGTTATGCACTGAACACAGTTAACATATCTTTCAAAAGTTTTTCTATCTTCATTAACAAAGCTGTTACGAGGCATTACCCACATGAATCTGACCTCTATATATATATAGCTGTTAAGGAATATGTTGTATTTCTTTGTGTATGAACCTCTGTCCTGTGTGGCAGTGAGAAGTGATACCACCCTCAGTGTCAAGACCTGACTGAATTACTCAGAATAGGCAAACTGTACTACAAGCTTTGTCAATAAATTTGTTAAACTAAAATTAACAAGGCATCTAATTGCTTGACTTAAGCTGTTTCACAAAAACAGTAAAAAAGGAAAATTATACAACAAATTCACACTGAGACTTTACCTTAACTACGTACGTTCACTTTAAACCGGATAGGAGGTAAATTTAAGTATTGTTTTGGTAAAGATTCACTTATTGTGTAAAGATTCACTTATTGCGTAAAGATTCACTTATTGCGTAAAGATTCACTTATTGCGTAAAGATTCACTTATTGTATAAAGATTCACTTAATTTTGTAAAGATTGACTTTTTTTAAATACATTTAATTTGGGTGCGATGCAATTATCTTTTGGTAAATCCATCTTACGTCTTCAGTTACGAGAAAAAAATCATCTTAGGAACTTGTGTACCTGTGGACTCGCCAGGGAGTCTGACACTACTAGGAAACACATGTATACAGTACCCACTCAAGACCTCGTTCTCAGCTCCAGTAGATGAGAAATACACTATACTTATAAACTATATAGAGCCATTAGAGATGTGTCTGTGTTCATGTTTGTGTGTGTGTATGTCTTCATGTTTGTGTGTATGTGTTCATGTTTGCTGTGTGTATGTGTTCATGTTTGTGTGTGTATGTGTTCATGTTTGTGTGTGTCTGTGTTCATGTTTGTGTGTGTATGTGTTCATGTTTGTGTGTGTCTGTGTTCATGTTTGTGTGTGTATGTCTTCATGTTTGTGTGTGTATGTGTTCATGTTTGTGTGTGTATGTGTTCATGTTTGTGTGTGTATGTCTTCATGTTTGTGTGTGTATGTCTTCATGTTTGTGTGTGTATGTGTTCATGTTTGTGTGTGTATGTGTTCATGTTTGTGTGTGTATGTGTTCATGTTTGTGTGTGTCTGTGTTCATGTTTGTGTGTGTATGTGTTCATGTTTGTGTGTGTATGTGTTCATGTTTGTGTGTGTCTGTGTTCATGTTTGTGTGTGTCTGTGTTCATGTTTGTGTGTGTATGTGTTCATGTTTGTGTGTGTCTGTGTGTTGTGTTATAGCATTAAGCTGGCAACATACTGGCGGTCAGAGGGGGAAAAAAAATGTTCGCCTTGGTATTACATCTAACTTGTATCACCGCAAATTGAGGAAGAACATGCGAACGTTAGTCTGGCGAAGAATATAATAATTCCTGCCATTGAGAACGAAGAAGATGCCAGACGGTGATGGCTATATTATACTAACAGACATACAGACATATATTCTCAAGTCACGATACAGACGTGGTCATCAGTACCCCCCCCAGTGGTCTGTCCTCCGCCTGATATAACACAGTGGTGATGGAGGGCCAGACTGGGGTGTTCATAGTTTCAAGAACACACTCCACACACTCTAACACTCCTAATTGGTACCATGGCAAGCAATTTACGTCTCTGGTTACTCTCGTCTACCCAGTGCTATTTATTCAATTGTTTTGCATTAATCGGGTTTATGAAGGTCATTTATATACTGTGTTTTTATCTCTCAATTTTTTTCTGTCTATAAATACAATATTATAAATGAAGTGTGTGTGGTGTGTGTGTGTGTGTGTGTGTGTGTGTGTGTGTGTGTGTGTGTGTGTGTGTGTGTGTTACCCGCATGGACGACAGTAGACTGCCAAAGCAGCTACTTTACGCTCACCTAACGAATAGTAAACGTAACGCTGGCGGACAACGGAAAAGGTATAAGGTTAGTCTTAAAACAAACCTGAAAAAGCGCCAAGTCGACCCCCTCACCTGGGAGTCGATTACTCCGCATCGTAACGCTTGGAGGAGCACCACACGAGAATGTGTCAATGCTTTCGAGTTAGCCCGACTGCGTAACGAGACAGACAAGCGCCAACGCCGGAAAGACGCTGCCGCCCCCCCCCCTCCCGCACTAGATGTAGCCCCTCACATGTGCAACATCTGTGAACGATCCTGCCGGTCCCGTATCGGCCTCTTTATATAGTCACCTCAGAACTCAACAACGGAGGTGACATCCTTAATAACTCATATCATTGTATCATAGCTGGATGATCGTCATACTCGATCCCGAGTGACAGCAAAGTAGTAGTAGTAGTAGTAGTAGTAGTAGTAGTAGTAGTAGTAGTGTGTGTGCGTGGCCGTTACATTTTATCCTCTTCGTCTGATCGGCACGTTAGCCGATTGGGCGGTCGGTCACATCTCTGATACGCACTGTTGGCAGATACTGGGTATGCACTGGCTTTTGAATATATCTGAACCTGCTCCAGTGTTGGTCAAGTCTGGTCTTGAAAGAGCTCACACTCGGTGCCATCGCAACACTTTCTGGTAGGTTGTTCCAAGAGTTCACAACTCTCACTCCGAAAACGTTTGCCCTCACAGTTTTCTGGATTTGTGGCTTCTTTAACCTTGAGCTGTGACCCCTTGTGGGGCGGACGTCCGCCAGCTTAGTACGTTGTATAATGTAATACGAAACAACAAAGCCCAACCATTAAATTATGCAACGGGGAACTAAGTAACCAATCACCGATCACTTTTACATTTATTCACAATTTGACTACGTACTATAGTAAACAAACGGCCTTGAGATGCCAGCTGTCTCCAGCAGTGTTCGAAGAATCTTGAACGAGACTGTACCTTCGACCGAGTAGTGCCCGCTGAGATGTTTATACACTTCGATTAGGTCGCCCCTCGCCCGTCTGTAGTATAAGTTCAGTAGTTGCAGGCGTGTGTGGATGAACCATGACGTTAGAAAATAAAAAAATGTGTACACACACACACACACACACACACACACACACACACACACACACACACACATCTCAACACAAACCCCACCACTACAACAACCACCACAACTACCAACCTGACCTGACTCATACAACAGAGTGAACACGAAAATTGCCAATACGATAAATGCAGGGAACACGTGATGGCAAGACCGTGGGAACTCCGGTCGAGGGGTTAAATTCACCTGCACTTTCTTAACACACCTTCTCGATAATAACACACCTGGCGCGTATTAAGAAGGTGATACCCTCTCTTTCTTTTTTACGGATATGAAGGCCACTTATCTCTCTCTCTCTCTCTCAGTATCCCCCCCCGTACCTACCATTCAATTGGACATATATGCAAAGTTAGCTAATCAACACTGTATTCTTAATTCACCTTAACAAACCCAAATAACCACAAAACAGCCCACAATCCTGAAAAAGAAAATATAAGCTCTTGTCAAATAAATGTTGTTAAGTAACTTGGTGACACTAGATGGGTGATAAATCTATTCAAATACCTTCATTAACTTGTAAGTTTTATGTCAGTGTAAGGGTGGATAGGTGAGGGTACAGGATGGGTGGGTCGGCGGGTCAGTGGGTGAGGGTGAGTGGATGAGAGAGGGTGGGTGGGTCGGTGGGTCAGTGGGTGAGGGTGAGTGGATGAGAGAGGGTGGGTGGGTCGGTGGGTCAGTGGGTGAGGGTGAGTGGATGAGAGAGGGTGGGTGGGTCAGTGGGTTCAGTGGGTGAGGGTGGTGGATGAGAGAGGGGTGGGTGGGTCAGTGGTCAGTGGGTGAGGGGTGAGGGATGAGAGAGGGTGGGTGGGTCAGGGTCAGTGAGGTGAGGATGAGAGAGGGGGTGGGTCAGTGGGTGGGGTGGGGTGGATGAGAGAGGTGGGTGGGTCAGGGTGGGGTGAGGGTGAGTGGATGAGAGGGTGGGTGGGTCAGGTGGGTCAGTGGGTGAGGGTGGGTGGGATGAGAGAGGGTGGGTGGGTGGGTCAGTGGGTCAGTGGGTGAGGTGAGATGAGAGAGGGTGGGTGGGTCAGTGGGTGTGGGGTGAGTGGATGAGAGAGGTCCGGTGGGTGAGGGTCAGGTGCCATGGGCCAGTTCATCACTAAACACCCATTATAGACCATGCTTCTCTTGTATATAATTATCTTGTATCATTTATCTGTATACAGTATACCGGTAACTATTTTATCAGTTATACACATCTATTATTATTATTATTATAATTATTGTTATTATTATTATTATTATTATTATTATTATTATCATCTCTCGTTCACCAAGGCCGTCTACAATATGGGGTCCAGGGGTCTAAATTTAGGGGTCAAGACGATGTGTGACCTTGAGTGAAGAGGTCCAGCTGCCCTAGACTGAGGAGGTGGGGAGTAGGGGGGTGTAGTGACGTTGTTTACCTAAGCTAATGTAGTAGTAACAGTACCCGGGGCAGGTACACGGTATAGGCAGGTCAAGCGTTCCGTGTTGGCTCCGTGTACGAAACATTAGCTGAAAAATGGCTCACGGAACACAAATCACACGCTATGGAAATGAACTCTCAGTGTACACAAGAGAGACCGTGGGAAAATATCTTACTCGCCTGACAAAGTATCGTTACACTTATTTACTTTTTTTTTCTTCTAACCCTCACTATATACGTGAATAATGCCTCGGTACTTTGATCAAACGTCAAGATCGATTTTTAAATATATGTTGTCGGGTAACGTGAATAGTTAATAGTATAATAATTAGGTGTAAAGTCCAGTAGTTTGTTTGGTGTTTGCTTTGTGTCACACTCCATGGGTCAGTGGGTTGATGGGTAGGTGTCAGGTGGGTGTCATGGGCCAGTTCATCACCTATTGACACTAAACACGTATATTATCGATGTTGCTTCTCTTGTATATAATTATCTTGCATTATTTATCTATATACACCAGGTACCTAGTTTATCAATTATGCATTATTTTTATTTTTATTATTATTATTATTATTATTATTATTATTATTATTATTATTATTATTATTATTATTATTATTATTATTATTATTATTATTATTATTATTATTATTATTATTATTATTGGTATATTATGCTGAGACTTGGGGGTGTAGTGAGGTTTGTAGTGACGTTATTTACCTGTAGTAGTAGCAACAGCAGCAGTACCCGGGGCAGGTATACGGTATAGGCTGAAGAGGCTCCTCCTAGTAGTTCGACTAAAATATACCGGCTCCAAAATTATGCCTTTTGCTAAAAATCGGATAAATACCAAAAATACCAAGAGACAACTAATTTGACTTTGTGACCCGAGGTGGTGCTGAGTTCATCCATTCTTGGCTAGCGTACGTGGAGGTCGACCTTCAAGAAATACAGTCGCCAGCCGTCCATGGAGTGTGACACAAAACAAACACCAAACAAACTACTGGACTTTACACCTAATTATTATACTATTAACTATTCACGTTACCCGACAACATATATTTAAAAATCGATATTGAGGAATGGTGAAAAGTGAAAGAGGAAAACAGAAAGAAATAAACAGAGGAAAATTGAATAAACAGAAAAAAAAACATAACAAAATAACCAAACAGGTGAAGAGAGAAATAAGCATAAAATTCAGAAAAAAGAAAGAAACAAGTGAAAGAAAACGAAAGAAGGAAAATAAGAGAAAGAAAGACAAGAGACTAATAATAATAATAATAATAATAATAATAATAATAATAATAATAATAACATTTACCTCCCCCACACAAAACATTATCATCAAAGAGTTAAACAAACACACAAACTCATGCAAAATCCTCCATCACAAAGAAAAATTACAAAAATATAACAATAAAAATAGCCTTAATGTGCAATAAACAACAACAATAACAGTTAATAATGTTAATACAACTGCAATACTTACATACAGCAATACAGTATACAATAAGATTAATACAATACTTTAATACAATATACAAAGCCAACATTTAGCATTAACTCTATACAATAACATACAAAGGTCAAATATAATTAATCTGCATATAATATCACGATAAAAAAAGTTAATAGAAATTACCTAAGAACTAATTATTGCACTGAACGATAAGGGGAGATGATAATGATACAATTATATAGCATAATCATAACTAATTAGTACACTGAACGATAAGCAGCGATGATAATGAAGCAATTAATATGAGATAATTACAGGTATTAACGCAGGTAGACTATTATCACACACAGGTAATTAATGACAGTAATATACCGTTGTTATCACCAGCTGACATGACAACCTCCACCCACCTGACACGACATTGTCACCCCAGCTCAACCTCCATCAACGCTGACACTCTTAACATCAACGCTGACACTCTTAACATCAACGCTGACACTCTTAACATCAACGCTGACACCCTTAACATCAACGCTGACACTCTTAACATCAACGCTGACACTCTTAACATCTGACACTCTTAACATCAACGCTGACACCCTTAACATCAACGCTGACACTCTTAACATCAACGCTGACACTCTTAACATCAACGCTGACACTTTAACATCAACGCTGACACTCTTTACATCAACGCTGACACTCTTAACATCAACGCTGACACCCTTAACATCAACGCTGACACTCTTTACATCAACGCTGACACTCTTAACATCAACGCTGACACTCTTAACATCAACGCTGACACTCTTAACATCAACGCTGACACCCTTAACATCAACGCTGACACTCTTTACATCAACGCTGACACTAACTGCTTACCACCAATCCCAACAATGTCCATTTTTAATAACGAATCAAGTTTAAATGTAATTACCATATAAATAACGAACATAATATAACAGACACCTGTAATTAGATTTCATGTAATGTATATCACTAAATTGCTCTGTTACGGGAGGTGGTTAGGTTAGGTTAGATTAGGTTAGGTTAGACTAGGTTTGGTTAGGTTAGGTTAGGTTAGGTTAGGTTAGGCTAGGTTAAGTTAGGTTAGGTTTGGTTAGGCTAGGCTAGGCTAGGTTTGGTTAGGTTAGACTAGGTTTGGTTAGGTTAGGTTAGGTTAGATTAGGCTAGGTTAGACTAGGTTTGGTTAGGTTAGGTTAGGTTAGATTAGGCTAGGTTAGACTAGGTTTGGTTAGGTTAGGTTAGATTACATTATCATTGCTAGTTTATAGAACAACACAATACTGAACTAAAAATCAGCTACACACTGGTTTAAACACACACACACACACACACACACACACACACACACACACACACACTAAGGATGGACGGACAAATAACCTACTGAGCGGGTTATTTATTTAAGGTGTAAAAAAAGCTGCCAGTAACCACACCTTGACACCCAGAAAGACCGGACAACTCACCAACTGCACTGGCTAACAATTATCTCCCCCCCCCCTTCGATTAACGTCCAGGTTTTTAATTACTGATGGATAGTCATAAGCAATTACACTATAAAGATAATTACCTATAGCTACACTCTGCTTGGGGATCGAACCAGGGGATCTTTAATATGGGAGTTGAGTATCACTGACCACTACACCACAGGTCACCACTACATTAATTGAAGACTAGTCACCCTAGCTTAATTCACGCTGCCTCAGGGGTTAGGTTAGGTTAGGTTAGGTTAGGTTAGGTTAGGTTAGGTTTGGTTAGGTTATATTAGGTTAGGTTAGGTTATATTTGGTTAGGTTCGATTAAGTTAGGTTGGTTTAAGTTAGATAAGGTTAATTTTGTTAGGTTCTATTAAGGTTCTGATAGGGTGATTAACCTTTAGGTGAAATAGTCCATTACATACAACTCAACTTCCGTCATAACCGTAAAACATAAATAACAGTGTTGCTAATTGTGCTCAGGTTAAATTGGGGAGTGAAGGTAAGGTAATACTGTAGGTGTGCTTGACTAATTACGGTAATGGGCAGGTGAGGTGGTGGAGGGAGGAGGGGGAGGTGGGAGTAGTGGGGGAGGAGGGAGTGGTGGGAGTGAGGTGTGGTGGTGTGGGTGGTGGGGGTGAGAGAGGTGAGGTGGTGGGGGTGATGAAGGTGGTGGGGAGGTGGCACTGTGTGAGGGGTGAGGAGGGGGAGATGGTGGGGTGGGGTGGTGGTGTGGGTGGTGGGGTGAGGGTGATGTGGTGGGGTGATGAGGTGGTGTGGGGAGGAGATGGTGGGGGTGGTGGCACTGTGGGTGAGGGGTGAGGGAGGGAGGGGTGAGGAAAGGGGGAGAGGCTGGAAGCAATGATTGAGTCGCTACTGGCCTCACCAATTATATCCGTGTGTGTGTGTGTGTGTGTGTGTGTGTGTGTGTGTGTGTGTGTGTGTGTGTGTGTGTGTGTGTGTGTGTGTGTGTGTGTGTGTGTGTGTGAGTAACATCTAATCACCAGACAAAATATGCACCCTAACGCGTTCTTAATCTATTTTTTTCTTCCTTAGACAACTTTAGACCTCAAAGAAATGAGATAAAAACATTAACCTGACCACTGATGCCGTATTAACATTCCCCATTAACTTAAATCACTCCAAAATAAACAAAAACATTCCTCAACATATAAATAAAAAAACATCTAATACGTTTATATATATTTTTTTCCTGTAATCACTCTGGCTATTAACGTTAACGTGTTTCTCGTTAATTACATGCCTCTGAGTGACACTTAACGACTGTGGCCGTGGTTACTAAGGGAACGATTTGTTTTAAAACGCTTTTGGTGGTGAACTACAACGAGCTATGTCATATATTTCACCGTTACAGTCGGTCAGTAAGAGCAGCTGTAACATTTCCAGGCCAGAAAACTTGGAATTTTACATTTACTAAACGTTCTCATGGCCTTCATAATACAGCAAATTCTCTCTCTCTCTCTCTCTCTCTCTCTCTCTCTCTCTCTCTCTCTCTCTCTCTCTCTCTCTCTCTCTCTCTCTCTCTCTCTCTCCCTTCCATTTCCACATATTTCCAGGACTTCCAGAAGACAAGCCAACAACACTCACTCACTGACTACCACCTTCCCTCCTTGCCTTGGCATGGTTCCCTGCACTATATCTTGACAGAGTATCGTAACTTACCACAACTTCTGGCCTTTACTATAAGTCAGACGTCAACTCTAACTTGTTGACGCGTAAGAGATCTTTTTTTTTCCCTTCAGTCTCTAGCCTGTAAGATAGTTCAGGGTGACGTAATGTTTGTAGTCACCTGTGTTAATTATTCCTCAAGGTAAACCCGTAAGAAACACTGTACTCGACTGCCTTCACTATCCTCAACTGTAAAATTAGTTACCCATTCACACCTGAGTGGCTTGGGAGTGTGTCCTATACATGCGACCCAGAGACTCCTAAGACCAGGAGATGAACACTTTATCCACTCAACCACCGCACCCGTATTTGTTTACTTTATGCAGACAATAAGACCTGGATGGTTTTCTCCGCCTCTCACACACACTACCAATGCTTAGGTTGGGTACGGTCTATGTACAAAGAGTAACGTTGACATTGATATTTAATACAATTTAGAGTCGCTGGTGGGCAGAGGTTCTCGCTTCTGACTGTTTGTGACACTAAAACCAATTAATCTTCAGGTTAAAAGCGCAAACAACAGATTACTCCCACATGTTGGTATGACAGTGTGTGTGTGTGTGTGTGTGTGTAATAATAATAATAATAATAATAATAATAATAATAATAATAATAATAATAATAATAATAATAATAAACGGTTTATTGATAGAGTTGCAGCTGGTGGCTGAAAATATACAGGCTTACATTTGATTTAGACATAATGATATAATATGCATTGAATACATTTACAGGGCTGTACAGTACATAAATCAGGAGTTGTTTATTATTTTAACAATAGATGGGATGGTGCTGTTCTTATATCTATCGGTGTGTGTGTGTGTGTGATTCTCTTGAATATTTTTCGTCACAGTTCATAATTATCTACTTGACTTTTTTGACTTTCAACTCCTGACGCACAATTTACTGGGAAGTGAGAAGGAAGAAGAAGAAGAAGAGATGATAATAATTTTTCCGTGAGCGTGTGGTGAGAGTCTTTGGGAGAGCCACACACACACCTCTAACACCGAAGGTAGTTGGTGTTGCGTCAGCGAGGCCACACCACCCCGCCCTGCCATCCAGCCCTGCCTGCAACGCCCTGCCTGCATCGCCCTGCTTGCACGACCTTCACACCAACCCCCTCCCCCTCCACACCACCCCCTCCCCCCACACACCACCTCCCTCCCCACACCACCCCCTCCCACACCATCCCCTCCCCACCCCTCCCCACACACCCCCCTCCCCCTCCTACACCACCTCCTCCCCTCCTACACCACCCCCCCCTCCCCCACCCCTCCCCACCCCCTCCCCTCTCTACACCACTTCCCTCCCTCTCCTGCTCCCACCCCCCCTCCCCTACACACCCCCCACACCCACCTCCCCCTCCCACCCCCTCCCCCCCCCCCCTCCCCCCCCCACCCCCCTCCCCACACCATCCCCTCCCCCACACCCCTCCCCACACCCACCCCCCCCTCCCCTCTCTACACCACCTCCCTCTCACGTCCATACAATAACCTACTGAGTACCTCCTTTAATATTCTAAGCTGTTGTGAGAGAAAACAATGCTTAGAGCTCCGGCTGTTGAATCACCTCAGTACACCGACATTAAAAACGCCACCAACAACTTCAACGTCATTCAAGAGGCTCACGGATATTCCTAACCCAATTCTTCTTCCTCTTCTTCTTCTTATTATATTTGTACAGATAATAGGAGGCAGGAGATTGATGCTGTCGTTAAGTGGACCACACACACACACACACACACACACACACACACACACACACACACACACACACACACACACTTGTCTGACTCATATTTTCGGCGGATCTTCAGCAATGACATCTTGTCTCGAGAAGATAACGTCGTCACCGGAACTAGTATGACATCACCAGAACTAGTATGACGTCACCGGAACTAGCATGACGTCACCAGAACTCCACATATTATCCGAACTTAACAGCCTTCATATCCTGGTTCAGTCAGCAGTCTTACTAAGTTGAAATATTTTCCTCATGTTTTCTCCTTCCTAAAACCTAACTAACCTAACTAACCTAACCTAACTAACCTAACCTAACCTAACCTAAACTAACCTAACCCAACCCCTACCTAACCTAACCTAACTAACCAACTTAAGTTCTCTACAGTCACTATAGATACCTCCAGTAGTCCCGCCCCCTCACCTCCCCTCGTCACCCCACTGTATAAAAATAAAACGTAGATAATCGAGCCATCAATAACCTAACCTAACCTACCCCCATCCGTGCAAAAATCAGACGGGAGGAAGAAGGAATGGAGGGAGGAAGGGATGGATGGATGGATGTGAGGAGGAGGAGGGAGGGAGGGGGAGGGAGGAGGGAGAGTCTTGGTCAGGGTGAGCCAAGCAGCCAGTCTGGCGCCGCCTCGTCCCACAAGGTGAGTGAGTGAGTTCCACCACCTGCCACCGCCAGTCTCCAGATCCTTTCCGTCATTTCCCCTTCCTTCCCTCACCTTCCCTTCCTCCACCTTCGATCCCTTCTCAACCTTCGATTCCTTCCTCCACCTTCGATCCCTTCCTCCACCTTCGATTCCTTCCTCCACCTTCGATCCCCTTCTCACCTTCGATCCCCTTCCTCCACCTTCGATTCCTTCCTCCACCTTCGTCCCCTTCTCCACCTTCGATTCCTTCCTCCACCTTCGTCCCCTTCCTCCACCTTCGATTCCTTCCTCCACCTTCGATCCCTTCACTCCACCCTTCGATTCCTTCCTCCACCTTCGATCCCTTCCTCCACCTTCGATTCCTTCCTCCACCTTCGATCCTTCCTCCACCTTCGATCCCTTCCTCCACCTTCGATCCTTCCTCCACCTTCGATCCTTCCTCCACCTTCGATTCCTTCCTCCACCTTCGATCCTTCCTCCACCTTCGATTCCTTCCTCCACCTTCGATCCCTTCCTCCACCTTCGATCCTTCCTCCACCTTCGATCCCCTTCCTCCACCTTCGATCCTTCCTCCACCTTCGATCCTTCCTCCACCTTCGATCCCTTCCTCCACCTTGATCCTTCCTCCACCTTCGATCCCTTCCTCCACCTTCGATCCCTTCCTCCACCTTCGATCCCTTCCTCCACCTTCGATCCTTCCTCCACCTTCGATCCTTCCTCCACCTTCATCCTTCCTCCTTCGTCCCTTCCTCCACCTTCGATCCTTCACTCACCTTCGATCCCTTCCTCCCTTCGATCCTTCCTCCACCTTGATCCCTTCCTCCACCTTCGATCCCCTTCCTCTTCCTCCACCTTCTCCTTCCTCCACCGATCCTTCCTCCACCTTCGATCCCCTTCGATCCCTTCACTCCACCTTCGATCCTTCCTCACCTTGATCCTTCCTCTTCCTCCACCTTCGATCCTTCCTCCACCCTTCGATCCTTCCTCCACCTTCGATCCCTTCCTCTTCCTCCACCTTCGATCCCCTTCCTCCACCTTCGATCCCTTCCTCCACCTTCGATCCCTTCCTCCTCGATCCTTCCTTACCTTCGATCCCTTCCTCCACCTTCGTCCTTCCTCCACCTTCGATCCCTTCCTTCCACCTTCGATCCCTTCCTCCACCTTCGATCCTTCCTCCTTCGATCCCCTTCCTCCACCTTCGATCCCTTCCTCCACCATCGATCCCTTCCTCACCTTCGATCCCTTCCTCCACCTTCGATTCCTTCCTCACCTTCGATCCCTTCCACCTTCGATTCCCCTTCCTCCCATCGATCCTCCTCCACCTTCGATCCTTCCTCCACCTTCTCCTTCCTCCACCTTCGATCCCCTTCCTCCACATCCCTTCCCCTTCGATCCTTCCTCCTTCGATCCCTTCCTCCCTTCGACCCCCTTCACTCCACCTTCGATCCTTCCTCCACCTTCGATCCCTTCCTCCACCTTCGATCCCTTCCTCCACCTTCGATCCTTCCTCCACCATCGATCCCCTTCACTCCACCTTCGATCCCTTCCTCCACCATCGATCCCTTCCTCCACCTTCGATCCTTCCTCCACCTTCGATCCCTTCCTCACCATCAATCCCTTCACTCCACCTTCGATCCTTCCTCCACCTTCAATTCCCTTCACTCCACCTTCGATCCTTCCTCCACCATCGATCCTTCCTCCACCTTCGATCCTTCCTCCACCTTCGATCCCTTCCTCCACCTCCAACACCTTTCCTCTACCATCCCTACCACCTCCAACACCCCTTCCTCCACCATCCCTACCACCTCAACACCCCTTCCTCCACCATCCCAACCACCTCCAACACCCCTTCCTCCACCATCCCTACCACCTCCAACACCCCTTCCTCCACCATCCTACCACCTCCAACACCCTTCCTCCACCATCCCTACCACCTCCAACACCTTCCTCCACCATCCCTACCACCTCCAACACCCCTTCCTCCACCATCCCTACCACCTCCAACACCCCTTCCTCCACCATCCCCTACCACCTCCAACACCCTTCCTCCACCATCCCTACCACCTCCAACACCCTTCCTCCACCATCCCTACTACCTCCAACACCTTCCTCCACCATCCCTACCACCTCCAACCTACCCAGCAACACAAGATCTAAAAATGGCGTCAAAGGCTAAATTAAGGACACGACCCTAACGAGATACATTCAACCACCTCAACCATTACGAGATCATTTTCCCTTCACATAAGAATCTCTGAGAATCTAATGATGTTAACGACGTGAGATTCTAAGGTAAGTTAATGCTGTCCCTCTTAACTCCTACTTATGGAAGGTCAATTACGCCGTGAGGAGGAGGATCTTATGAGAGTATGAGATGGTGTGAATACTGACATGATAATCGACCCCCACCCTCACATGTATACGTTAAACCAGACAGACACAGACATACACACACACGGAGACCCCACCACCACCATCAGTCTCCGGAACACCAATATTACCTGACCCAAATTACAGGTCATGAAGGGAAAAAAGTTGCAGCCATTAGGACCAGACGCCGACACGAGCACAGCCACCGCCCGTCTACTGGCTCACGAGGTCCGACCATTAAGAGAACTTGATAGTTATGATGTAAGAATGCAGTTAAATCCATCAAAATCCTCGTAAGATGTAAAAGTGTGGTTAAATCCCTCAAAATCCTCGTAATTTAAGATGTAAAAGTGTGGTTAAATCCCTCAAAATCCTCGTAAGTAAAGTTGTAGGAATGAACGTAAATCCATAGAAAGTGACAATGAGAGAATGCGGATAAATCCCCCAATCCCTCAAATCCCTGTTAAATAAGATTGTAGGAACGCACGTAACAGGTTGGCATAAGTTACAACACAAAACCTAACCTAACCTAACAACTCTCAACCTCTAACTTCAACCCAACCTAACCTAACCCAACCTAACCTACAACCTAACTAAACCCCAACTCAACACAACCTACCTAACCTACCAAACCTATACTAACTACCTAACCTAACCTAACCTAACCTAACCTAACCCCTAACCTAACCTATACTAACCTATACTAACCTATACTAACCTAACCTAACCTATACTAACCTAACTAACCTATACACTATCTTCATCAACCTCCTCTTGGTATAAGGTGACTCCAAGCTATTGTAACGTGAATGTATTGTAATGTATTGTACTGTATTGTAACGTAAAGTAATGGATTGTATTGTGATGTATTGTATTAATTCCCCACCATTATATCCCCGACAACTTCCTTTACACGATAACTGTGATCTTACAAGTACGATAACAGCGTCTTCAGTATATGCCTCCACCACCTCTTGAGTACCATCACTTGACCTCCTCCACCCCTCAGGAGACCTTCACTAAACAAGTGGGAGTAGTCTTTTAATTATGAAGGAGAAGTTGTTGTTTTTCTATCTTGTTTTTGGGATTTAAAGTTGTTTAATCTCTCTCTCTCTCTCTCTCTCTCTCTCTCTCCTCTCTCTCTCTCTCTCTCTCTCTCTCTCTCTCTCCTGCTGGCGAAGCTCTGAAGGTGGACGGACGACAGGAGGAGAAGGAGAAAGGAAGGGACAGGGTTCGTGAGCTAATGGTCCTTCTTCCTAAAGTTAAAAACTCTTAAAAACAGTTGGCCGGAAACCCTCCCTCCTCCTACCTTCCTCCCTCCTCTCTCTTATTCCTCCTCCCTCTCTCCTACCTTCCTCCCTCCCTCCCTCTCTCCTACCTTCCCTCCCTCCTCTCTCCTTCCTTCCTCCTCCTCCATCCTCCTTCCCTCCCTCGTACAAGAGTCAAATGGATAACAGGACTGAGAAGTGGTACTGGAGGTGCAGGGAGGGAGGTATGTGGGGAGGAAGGTGGTGAGGAGGAGGTGGTGGGGAGAGATAATGGAGGCAGTGAGGAGGAGGAGGAATGGTGGGGGAGAGATAATGGAGGAGGCAGTGAGAGGAGGGAGGAGGTAGTGGTGGGTGAGGAGATAGGTAATGGAGGAGGCAGTGAAGGAGGAGGTAGTGGTGGGAGATAATGGAGGAGGAGGCAGTGAGGAGGAGGTGTGGTGGGGGGTAGTAATGGAGGAGGAGGCAGTGAGGGAGGGAGGTAGTGGATGGGGTGGGGAGATAGTAATGGAGGAGGCAGTGAGGAGGGAGGTAGTGGTGGGGGTGGAGATAGTAATGGAGGAGGGAGGCAGTGAGGAGGAGGAGTGGTGGGAGAGATAATGAGGAGGAGGCAGTGAGGGAGGGAGGTAGTGGTGGGGGTGAGATGTGTGGAGGAGGCAGTGAGGGAGGGGGAGGAGGGGTGGGGTGGGGGGAGATAGTAATGGAGGGAGGCAGTGAGGAGGAGGTAGTGGTGGGGGAGATAGTGGAGGAGGAGGCAGTGAGGAGGGAGGGGGTAGTGGTGGGGGAGATAGTATGGAGGAGGAGGCGGTGAGGGAGGAGGTGGAGAGTCATGGTCGGGGGGTGGGACATTACCTCAGGCAGTTTAATAAGATTATCCACCTTCGATACTGCTGCGCCTGGGGATTTGCCAGCGGCCATTGAAAAGTCTAGAACCACATTTCCTTTATTTGTCTTGGTCCGGACCAATACCCGTCCTCACCGTACCTTTTTGTTCCTGCCCCACCCGCCCGCCCACCCTCTGCCATTATGGTGGTGTTTGCTCTGCGGGTCTTATTTTGTGTTTCAATAAGTTTGAACGTAATGAGAAACGACGGTGTGTGTGTGTGTGTGTGTGTGTGTGTGTGTGTGTGTGTGTGTGTGTTATTAAACTTCTCAAAATACTGCCACATATTTGACAAGCTAAACCAGTACACACCAGCATCATACCTATATATCTAAGTCAATGTGATAAATAATAATAATAATAATAATAATAATAATAATAATAATAATAATAATAATAATAGCAATAATAATAATAATAATAATATAAATAATAATAATAATAATAATAATAATAATAATAATAATAATAATAATAATAATAATAATAATAATATTAATAATAATAATAATAATAATAATAATAATAATAATAATAATAATGCGAAGAAGAAGAAGAAGAAGAAGAAGAAGACAAACTTATGCATTTATTATATTATTGCCTTTCTTTCTTTCTTTCTTTCTTTCTTTCTTTCAACTCTTCCCCCCACGATGATGCAAGATGACCGCCAGGGGAAGAAAAAGAGAAAATCAGTTCAAACAAACTTTTCCGCCGCCACACTCCATCATCCTCTGTTGTAACATCCTGGGAAATCACCCCACTTCATGGTATCCACTCATTCACGCACACCGCCACTTTTTCTTCCTCTTCAATGTCTAACCCATTCCTCCTCCACCCCCACCCCCCTCCTCTTCTTCTTCCCATCCATAACGTTCTTCATCTCATTCTTCAAATCTTCTTCGTCTTCCCTATCCCCCTCCACCCCCTTCCTCTTCTTCGTCTTCCCTACCCCCCTCCACCCGTCCCTTTTTTTTCGTCCTCCCTACCCCCCTCCACCCTTCCTCTTCTTCGTCTTCCTACCCCCTCCACACCCCTTCCTCTTTCTTCTTCGTCTTCCCTGGCCCTCCAATTCTTCCTCTTCTTCGTCCCTCCCCACCCCCTCCACCACCCCCTTCCTTCTTCTCGTCCTCCCTACCCCTCTCCCACCCCTTCCTCTTCTGTCCTCCTCCCTACCCTCCACCCCTTCCTCTTCTTCGTCCTCCTACCCCCTCCACCCCTTCCTCTTCTTCGTCCCTCCCTACCCACCTCCAATTTCCTCTTCTTTCGTCTTCCCACCCCACTCCACCTTCCTCTTTCTTCGTCCTCCCTCACCCCTCCAATTCTTCCTCTCTTCTTCGTCCTCCTCTCACCCCCTCCACCCTTCCTTTTCTTTCTGTCCTTCCTACCCTCCAATTCTTCTTCTTCTTCGTCTTCCTGCACCCCCTCCACCCTTCTCTTTTTCTCCTCCTACCCCTCCACCCTTCCTCTTCTTCGTCTTCCCTACCCCCCCCACCCCTTCCTCTTCTTCGTCTTCCCTACCTCACCCTTCCTCTTCGTCTTCCCTACCTCCACCCTCCCTCTTCTTCGTCTCCCTACCCCCCTCACCCCTTCCTTCTTCCCTACCCCCCTCCACCCTTCCTCTTCTTCTTCGTCTTCCCTACCCCCTCCACCCTTCCTCTTCTTCGTCCTCCTACCCCCCTCCACCCCTTCCTCTTCTTCGTCCTCCCCTACCCCCTCCACCCTTCCTCTTTTCGTCCTCCCACCCCCCTCCTTCTCTTCTTCGTCTTCCCTACCCCTCCACCCCTTCCTCTTCTTCGTCCTCCCTACCCCTCCACCTTCCTCTTCTTCTTCGTCCTCCCTACCCCTCCCACCCTTCCTCTTCTTCGTCCTCCTACCCCCCTCCACCCCTTCTTCTTCTCCTCCCCCCTCACCCTTCCTCTTCTTCGTCTCCCTACCCCACCCCCTTCTTCTTCTTCTTCGTCTTCCCCCCCTCCACCCTTCCTCTTCTTCGTCTCCCTACCCCTCCACCCCTTCCTCTTCCGTCCTCCCCTACCCCCCTCCACCCCTTCTTCTTCTTCTTCGTCCTCCCTACCCCCTCCACCCCTTCCTCTTCCTTCGTCCTCCCTACCCCTCCACCCTTCCTCTTCTTCCGTCTTCCCCCCCCCTCCACCCCTTCCTCTTCTTCGTCTTCCCTCCCCCCTCCACCTTCCTCTTCTTCGTCTTCCCTACCCCCCTCCACCCCTTCCTCTTCTTCGTCTTCCCCACCCCTCCACCCCTTCCTCTTCTTCGTCCTCCCTACCCCCCCTCCACCTTCCTCTTCTTCGTCTCCCTACCCCCCTCCACCCTTCCTCTTCTTCGTCCTCCCTACCCCCCCCCTCTTCACCCACCCTCCCTACCAGCTTATTTCAGTGAGTGATTAAATACCCTGATACTACCTGGGGGTTAGGTTAGATTGATTAGGTTAGAATAATGTAGTGGACCATCGGGCAACATCTCAGAAACTCCAGTCTGACCATTAGGGAGGTCAAAAGTGTAGGTAACTCTGCAGGTTGACAGGATTGTAAATCAACTAGCTTCCCTCCATGTCACACATGTAGAAGGCACCAGCCGACTCTCTCCCAATATACACAATATCCTGCACATGAGACTGATCTTGACCCGACAATGGGGTCAAGTGTAAGAGGTATCGGTGCTCAAGGGTGTTACAAATCAACTAGCTCCTCCATGTGACATGTCACCACAACAATCAAAAGAAGACACCAGCCGACTCTCCCCATGATACACCAACCTACATCCCGAGAAAGTCTAGACCTGACCTCACATTAGCCTGGTCAAATGTAACCCTCGGGCCCAACTCAAGGGGCACAAATCAACCAGGGCCTCTCATGTCACAAGGCCCCACCTGATGACTTTCCCAGAAGATAAAACTTATACTGAAAAGTCTAGACTCTGACCCTCACTGGCCAGGTCAAATGTAGAGACCCTTGCTGCCCCCCGACCAGCTGAACCTGCGGCTCTCATCCCAATATATAGGACGTCCTAGTCTCCTCCTCAGGGTTCATAGAGTCAGACAGAGACACACAGGGATCGGAGGAGGAGGTCCCACAGCGAGTCCGCTCACGGGAGGAGAGTCTTGCAGGACTTCCTCCCCGACTTCCCTCGGTGTCCCAGCTAAGCAGTCTCCTCCCGACACCAGTGTCCCAGCTAAGCAGTCGCCCTCCCGACACCAGTGTCCCAGCTAAGCAGTCTCCACTCGTGTCCCGGCACAGTCGCCTCCCGACACCAGTGTTCCAGCTAAGCAGTCTCCTGCTAGGCCTCCTAGGTCACGTGAGTGTTTGTCAGAGCTTTCCACAGGATGAGTTACTTATGGGGAAGTGTATTCATTTCATGTTCGTGTCCGAGAATCAGTGTCTAATAACGTAATAATGTCCTAGTAACTTTCAATAGAAGTGTAATTAATGTGTCATGTCATGTTCGTAATTAATAAAATTGTAACGAAAGCAGTGTTTGACAAGTCGCCTTTAAGAACGTAATAGATGTGTATTGACGTATAAGAATACGATAAGTGTACGATAAGTGTAAATAACTATCACGGCCACGCTACCAAAATCTTCCTCTCTTTATACTATATATATAATATTCTATCTCTATATCTTCTACTCTTAAATCTTTGTAGCATTACAATGGCGGCAGCGCCTTAAGAAGAACTCACGCCTCTTAACTTTAGTGTTCAGTACAGTGATAGAATCTTTTTGAGTAATCTCGTAACTATCTTGACGAGGCAAGACAGTAGGAAGTGGCTGCATTCGTAACATTATATAGGTGACAGCGAACTATATACGTTAATCCGCCCTCCTCGCTTAGTTATTATAGTAAGGTAAGGTAAGGTTAGGTTAGTTGTGTTAGGTTAGGTTAGGTAGGTAGTTGGTGTTAGGTTGTTAGGTTAATAGGTTAGGTAGTTAGGTTGGTTGGTGTAGGTAGTTAAAGGTTAGGTAGGTTAGGTAAATAAGTTAGGTTAGGTTAGGTTAGATTGGTTAGGTTAGGTTAGGTAGTGGGTTAGGTTAGGTTAGGTTAGGTTAGGTAAGGTAAGGTTAGGTTAGGTTAGGTTAGGTAAGTAGGTAAGGTTAGGTTAGGTTAGGTTAGGTTAGGTTAGTGGGTTAGGTAAGGTTAGGTAAGGTGGGTTAGGTTAGGTAGGTTAGGTTAGGTTAGGTTAGGTTGGTTAGGTAAGGTAAGGTTAGGTTAGGTTAGGTTAATCTTTTGGTGAAATAAGTTGAGGGTGGAAGACTTAATGTTCAGATGACCCACATTACCAACACCTTCCAGGACCCATCATCTGTTAACACCAGCTGATTAACCTCCTGTTTCCAACTTATAATCCTTCTCTCTCTCTCTCTCTCTCTCTCTCTCTCTCTCTACAATAACCCTACACAACTAAATAACATTATGCCTTTGACTTACAACTATAGATCAAGTGTTTTGTAAAAAGTGAGAGAATATAATATTTCAACGTGTGTGTGTGTGTGTGTGTGTGTGTGTGTGTGTGTGTGTGTGTGTGAGTGTGTTGTGTGTGGGTTTTGTGTGTGTGTGTGTGTGTGTGTGTGTGTGTGTGTGTGTGTGTGTGTGTGTGTGTGAAAGGGAGGACAGAGGAGGCGTCTCCACCTTGGCGCCAGAAAGACCCCTTGAGTTATCAGTATGACGGCGCCAATGGGAGGAGGAGGAGGGATGAAGGAAAGGAGGGAGGGAGGAGGATGAAGGAGGATGGAGGGAGGGAGGGAGGGAGGGAAGGAGGCAGGCAGATGGTACTGGGTCGACCACTAATGATACACGACTGAGTAGGCTAATAAGTGGGTGGAGTCGGGACGACGTCAGAGTGCACACAGATGCTGGACCAAAGGAGAAACCACAAGGAAATTACAATGTATTGGTATAATGTGAGGTTACAATGCACTATAGGAGGAATCAGAATAATTACAATGCTTAGTATAATGTGTGTGGTTAAAATACAATGGAAACTGCGCCAGGAAGGTATACAATGTGGAAGAGGCAACATGGGAGTTACAATGTATTGGCACAGTGTAAGGTTACAATGCACTGAAAGAGGAAGCAGGAAGGACACACTATAATGAATTCTTAGGCACTGTGTCGGGTTACAATGCAATGGAACACAGGAAGCAGGGAGGTAAAATATATAGGTATTAAGTAAGGTTACAATACATTGGAGGAGGAATATTAATACAAATTGGAATGATAGAGATAACAGGTCAAGATATAAGAAAAAACGCAAAATCGACTTAAAGATTTTGGATTATACAGATACAATATGCAAAGGTATCATACAGTTGATAGTGACGTGTGGTGACGCGGGATAGTGACGTGTGGTGACGAGGATAGTGACGTGTGGTGACGAGGATAGTGACATGGTGACGAGTAGTAGTGACATGTGGTGAGACGAGTAATGACGTGTGGTGACGAGGAGCAGTGGCGTGTGGTGACGAAGAATAGTGACGTGTGGTGACGCGGGATAGTGACGTGTGGTGACGATAGATAGTGACGTGACGTGACGAGGGATAATGACGTGTTGCAGAAACGGTGATGTGGTGAGGTAAGGAGGTCAAAGGTCAACAGTACACGTATCATACCAGTGAAGGAAGGTCATCTACCCCTTCTTCAGGTGGCCCTTGTGGCTCACTTAATACAGGTAGAGGAGAGTGGAGGAGGTTTACTACACCTCCACCCTACACCAACACACTCTCACCCACACCTCCACCCTACACCAACACACTCTCACCTACACCAACACACCTCACCTACACCTCCACCCCACACCAACACCCCACACTCCACCCTACACCAACACCCACACCTCCACCCTACACCAACACACTCTCACCCACACCTCCACCCCACACCAACACACTCACCCACACCAACACACTCACCTCACACCACCCCACACCAACACACTCTCACCCACCTCCACCCTACACCAACACACCCCACCTACACCTCCACCCCACACCAACACACTCACCTACACCAACACACTCACCACACCTCCACCCCACACCAACACACACTCCACACCCTACACCAACACACTCACCTACACCTCCACCCCACACCAACACACTCACCTACACCTTCACCCCACACCAACACACCACCCACACCCCACCCCACACCAACACACCTCACCCACACCTCCACCCCACACCAACACACTCACCCACACCTCCACCCAACACCAACACACCTCACCTACACCCCACCCCACACCAACACACTCCACCTACACCTCCACCCTACACCAACACTCTCACCTACACCTCCACCCAACACCAACACACTCTCACCCACACCTCCACCCTACACCAACACACTACCTCACCAACACACTCACCACCTTCACCCAACACCAACACATCTCACCCACACCTCCACCCTACACCAACACACTCACCCACACCTCCACCCTACACCAACACACCTCACCCACACCTCCACCCCACACCAACACACTTCACATACACCCACCCAACACCAACACACACTCTCACCCACACCTCCACCCCACACCACACCTCACCTACACCAACACACTCTCACCCACACCAACACACTACCCACACCAACACTCTCACCCACACCAACACACTCTCACCCACACCAACACACCTCACCACTACACCAACACACTCTCACCAACACCAACACACCTCACCTACACCAACACACTCTCACCCACACCAACACACTCATCACCAACACAACACACTCACCTACACCAACACACTCTCACCTACACCAACACACTCTCACCGACACCAACACACCTCACCCACACCAACACACCTCACCAACACCAACACACCTCACCTACACACCAACACACTCTCACCTACACCAACACACTCACCAACACCAACACACTCTCACCTACACCAACACACTCTCACCTACACCAACACACTCTCACCTACACCAACACACTCTCACCATACCAACACACTTACCTACACCAACACATTTCACCTACACTAACACACTTCACCTACACTAACACACCACTCTACACTAACACACACCACACTCTAAGCAGATACTGTGAAGTTCTTAATAAAGGTAAGACTAATAAGACACAGGGAGCCTTGTTGCCAGGGAGCCTTAAGCCACAGGGAGCCACAGGAGCCTTAAGACACAGGGAGCCTTGACACAGGGAGCTTTAAGACACAGGGAGCCTTAAGACACAGGGCCTTGCCACAGGGAGCTTAAGACACAGGGAGTCTTAAGACACCAGAGCCTTTTAAGGGGTTTAAGCCACAAGTTAAGCGGCTTACACAGAGCTCTAAGGGGAGCCTTAAGACACAGGAGCCTTTAAGACAGGAGCCTTAAGACACAGGGAGCCTTAAGACACAAGGGAGTTTACAGACACAGGAGCCTTAAGACACAGGAGCTTAAGACACAGGAGCCAAAGACACAGGAGCCTTAAGACACAGGAGCCTTAAGACACAGGAGCCTAAGACACAGGAGCCTTAAGACACAGGGAGCCCACACAGGAGCCTTAAGACACAGGAGCCTTAAGACAGGGTTCATAAGACACAGGAGCCTTAAGACAGGGAGCCTTAAGACACAGGGAGCCTTAAGACACGTGGAGCCTTAAGACACAGGAGCCTTAAGACACAGGAGCCTAAGACACAGGAGCCTAAGACACAGGAGCCTACACAGGCCTTAAGACACAGGGTTTTAAGACACAGGAGCCTGCACAGGACCCAACACAGGAGCCTTACAACATGGGCCTTAAGACACAGGGAGTTTTAGCACAGGAGCTCTTACACATGGTCTAAGACACAGGAGCACAACTTAAGACACAGGGTTTTACACAGGAGCCCAAGATGGGAGGCCTTCACATTCACACAGGAGCTCTACACACAGGTGGCCATTAACATGGTGATTCCGACACAGGGAGCCTTACATCACAGGAGCCTTACACACAGGAGCCTTAAAACACAGGTGGCTCCTAAGACACAGGGGTTTCCCACACGAGCCATATATTCCTAAGACAATATGGTCTTTACATCACAGGGAGCCACACACAGGAGCTCCAAGATCACAGGGGCCTTACAACATGGTCCTTAACATCTCATGGTCTGCCATCACAGGATCACACAGCGAGTCTTCCACACAGGGGTCTAAGCCTACACATGGATCCTAAGAACAAGAGCCTTGACACAGTGGCTCCCAGCTCAGGTCTTAAGACTGCTTTACACAGGAGCCTTAAGACACACAGGAGCCCTAACACAAGGGAGCCTTCTAAGGCTCCTACAAATAAGGGTTCCTACACAAGGAGCTCTTAAGACACAGAGGCCCTGCCAGGGAGCCTGTCACAGGAGCCTCCTAACACACAGGATTCAACACAATGAGCCTTAAGACCCAGGAGCCTTAAGCACAGGGAGCCTTAAGATCACAGGAGCCTAACAAAGCACACAGGAACCTACACAGGTCTCCACATCACATGGTCTCTAATCACGGCCTTGCCCATCACTTGCCCGGGAAAGCCTTCATGGCCCACAGGGAGCCCACACAAAGGAGCCTTAAAAACAACAGGGTCTTGCCAGCAGTCTTGCGATACCATTAAGACACAGGGTCTTAAGACACAGGGAGAACAGACACAGGTTTTGACACAGGGAGCTAACACAGGAGCCTTAAGACACAGGAGTTTTAAGACACAGGGAGCCTTAAGACACAGGGAGCCTAAGACACAGGGAGGCTTACAGACACAGGGAGTTTTAAGACACAGGGAGCCTTAAGACACAGGGTTTTAAGACACAGGGAGCCTTAAGACACAGGAGCCTTAAGACACAGGGAAAGGGCACAGGGAGCCTAAAGACACAGGGAGCTCTTAAGACACAGGGAGTCTTAAGACACAGGGAGCCTCAAGACACAGAGCCTTAAGACAGGAGATCTTAAGACACAGGAGCCTTTTAAGACAGGAGCCTCAAGACACAGGGAGTTTTAAGACAAGGAAGCTTAAGACACAGGGGCAGAGCATAAGACACAGGGAGCTCTAGACAGGGAGCCTTAAGACACAGGGAGTTTTAAGACACAGGGGAGTTAGCACAGGGGAGCCTTAAGACACAGGAAAGCCTTAAGACACAGGGAGCCTTAAGACCAGGGAGCCTTAAGACACAGGGAGCCTTAAGACACAGGGAGCCTTAAGACACAGGAGCCCACACAGGAGCTCTTTAAGACACACAGGGAGCCTTACACAGGGAGCCTTAAGACACAGGAGCCTTAAGACACAGGAGCCTTAAGACACAGGAGCCTTAAGACACAGGGAGCCTTAAGACACAGGGAGCCTTACACACAGGGAGCCTTAAGACACAGGGAGCCTTAAGACAGGGAGCCTTAAGCCAGGGAGCCTTAAGACACAGGGGAGTCTTAAGACACAGGGAGCCTTAAGACACAGGAGCCTTAAGACACACAGGAGGCTTACAGACACAGGGAGCCTTAAGACACAGGGAGGCTTACAGACACAGGGAGCCTTAAGACACAGGAGGAAAAATATGGACACAAAAGTTGCATCATCCGTCCTGGGAAGATATGGGGAATACGACTGACACTTGAGAAATTTAGAAGGTGTGAGGGTGGTGGTGAGGCGGCCACTGTGGTAGGAGGAGGAGGACGGAGGCGGCCACTGTGGTAAGAGGAGGAGGACGGAGGCGGCCACTGTGGTAGGGAGGAGGAGACGGAGGCGGCTACTGTGGTAGGAGGAGGAGGACGGAGGCGGCCACTGTGGTAGGAGGAGGAAGACGAGGTGCCACTGTGGTAGGAGGAGGAGGACGGAGGCGGCCACTGTGGTAGGAGGAGGGAGGACGGAGGCGGCCACTGTGGTAGGAGGAGGAAGACGGGAGGCGGCCACTGTGGTAGGAGGAGGGAGGACGGAGGCGGCCACTGTAGGGGAGGAGGAGGACGGAGGCGGCCACTGTGGTAGGAGGAGGAAGACGGAGGCGGCCACTGTAGGAGAGGAGGAAGACGGAGGCGGCCACTGTGGTAGGAGGGAGGAAGACGGAGGCGGCCACTGTGGTAGGAGGAGGAAGACGGAGGCGGCCACTGTGGTAGGGAGGAGGACGGAGGCGGCCACTGTGGTAGGAGAGGAGGAAGACGGAGGCGGCCACTGTGGTAGGGAGGAGGAGGACGGAGGCGGCCACTGTGGTAGAGGGAGAAGACGGAGGCGGCCACTGTAGGGAGGAGGAGGACGGAGGCGGCCACTGTGGTAGAGGAGGAGGACGGGAGGCCACTGTGGTAGGAGGAGGAGGACGGAGGCGGCCACTGTGGTAGGAGGAGGAGGACGGAGGCGGCCACTGTGGTAGGGAGGAGGAGGACGGAGGCGGCCACTTGGTAGGGGAGGAGGAGGACGGAGGCGGCCACTGTGGTAGAGGAGGACGGAGGCGGCCACTGTGGTAGAGGAGAGGACGGAGGCGGCCACTGTGGTAGAGGAGGAGGACGGAGAGGCCACTGTGGTAGGAGGAGGAGGACGAGGCGGCCACTGTGGTAGGAGGAGGAGGACGGAGGCGGCCACTGTGGTAGGAGGAGGAAGACGGAGGCGGCCACTGTGGTAGGAGGAGGAAGACGGAGGTCACTGTGGTAGGAGGAGGAAGACGAGGCGGCCACTGTGGTAGGGAGGAGGGAAGACGGAGGCGGCCACTGTAGAGGAGGAGGACGGAGGCGGCCACTGTGGTAGGAGGAGGAAGACGGAGGCCACTGTGGTAGGAGAGGAGGACGGAGGCGGCCACTGTGGTAGGGAGGAGGAAGACGGAGGCGGCCACTGTGGTAGGAGGAGGAAGACGGAGGCGGCCACTGTAGGAGGAGGGAGGACGGAGGCGGCCACTGTGGTAGGAGGAGGAAGACGGAGGCGGCCACTGTGGTAGGAGGAGGAAGACGGAGGCGGCCACTGTGGTAGGAGGAGGACGGAGGCGGCCACTGTGGTAGAGGAGGAGGAGGAGGCGGCCACTGTGGTAGGAGGAGGAGGACGGAGGCGGCCACTGTGGTAGGAGGAGGAGGACGGAGGCGGCCACTGTGGTAGGAGGAGGAGGACGGAGGCGGCCACTGTAGGAGGAGGAGGACGGAGGCGGCCACTGTGGTAGGAGGAGGAGGACGAGGCGGCCACTGTGGTAGGAGGAGGAGGACGGAGGCGGCCACTGTGGTAGGGAGGAGGAGGACGGAGGCGGCCACTGTGGTAGGAGGAGGAGGACGGAGGCGGCCACTGTGGTAGGGAGGAGGAGGAGGACGGAGGCGGCCACTGTGGTAGGAGGAGGAGGACGGAGGAGGCCACTGTGGGAGAGGGAGGGGAGGAGGCGGCCACTGTGGTAGGGAGGAGGAGGACGGAGGCGGCCACTGTGGTAGGAGGAGGAGGAGGACGGAGGCGGCCACTGTGGTAGGAGGAGGAAGACGGAGGCGGCCACTGTAGGAGGAGGAGGAGGAGGCGGGGCACTGTGTAGGAGGAGGAGGACGGAGGCGGCCACTGTGGTAGGAGGAGGAGGACGGAGGCGGCCACTGTGGTAGGGAGGGAGGAAGACGGGAGGCGGCCACTGTGGTAGGAGGAGGAGGATGGAGGCGCCACTGTGGTAGGAGGAGGAGGACGGAGGCGGCCACTGTAGGAGGAGGAGGACGGAGGGGCCACTGTGGTAGGAGGGAGGAAGACGGAGGCGGCCACTGTGGTAGGAGGAGGAGGACGGAGGCGGCCACTGTGGTAGGAGGAGGAAGACGGAGGCGGCCACTGTGGTAGGAGGAGAGGAGGACGAGGCGGCCACTGTGGTAGGAGGAGGGAAGACGGAGGCGGCCACTGTGGTAGGAGGAGGAGACGAGGCGGCCACTGTGGTAGGAGGAGGAGGACGGAGGCGGCTACTGTGGTAGGAGGAGAGGATGGAGGCGGCCACTGTGGTAGAGGAGGAGGACGGAGGCGGCCACTGTGGTGGAGGAGGACGACGGAGGCGGCTACTGTGGTAGGAGGAGGACGGAGGCGGCCACTGTGGTAGGAGGAGGAGGACGGAGGCGGCCACTGTGGTAGGAGGAAGACGGAGCGGCCACTGTGGTAGAGGAGGAGGACGGAGGCGCCACTGTGGTAGAGGAAGACGGAGGCGGCCACTGTGGTAGGGAGGAGGACGGAGGCGGCCACTGTGGTAGGAGGAAGGACGGAGGCGGCCATGTGGTAGGAGGAGGACGGAGGCGGCCACTGTGGTAGGAGGAGGAGGACGGAGGCGGCCACTGTGGTAGGAGGAGGACGGAGGCGCCACTGTGGTAGAGGAGGAGGACGGAGGCGGCCACTGTGGTAGGAGGAAGACGGAGGCCACTGTGGTAGGGAGGAGGACGGAGGCGGCCACTGTAGGAGGGAAAAGGGAGGCGGCCACTGTGGTAGGAGGAGGAGGACGGAGGCGGCCACTGTGGTAGGAGGAGGAAGAGGAGGCGGCTCACTGTGGTAGGAGGAGGAGGACGGAGGCGGCCACTGTGGTAGGAGGAGGAGGACGGAGGCGCCACTGTGGTAGGGAGGAAGACGGAGGCGGCCACTGTGGTAGGAGGAGGAAGACGGAGGCGGCCACTGTGGTAGGGAGGAGGAAGACGGAGGGGCCACTGTGGTAGGGAGGAAGACGGAGGCGGCCACTGTGGTAGGGAGGAGGAAGACGAGGCGGCCACTGTGGTAGGGAGGAGGAGGACGGAGGCGGCCACTGTGGTAGAGGAAGACGGAGGCGGCCACTGTGGTAGGAGGAAGACGAGGCGGCCACTGTGGTAGGAGGAGGAAGACGGAGGCGGCCACTGTGGTAGGAGGAGGAGGACGGAGGCGGCCACTGTAGGAGAGGACGGGAGGCGGCCACTGTGGTAGGAGGAGGAGACGGAGGCGGCCACTGTGGAGGGGGGGAAGAAAGTGCCACTGTAGGGAGAGGAAGACGGAGGCGGCACTGTGGTAGGAGGAAGACGGAGGCGGCCACTGTGGTAGGAGGAGGAGGACGGAGGCGGCCACTGTGGTAGAAGGAAGACGGAGGCGGCCACTGTGTAGGGAGGAAGACGGAGGCGGCCACTGTGGTAGGAGGAGGACGGAGGCGGCCACTGTGGTAGGAGGAGGAAGACGGAGGCGGCCACTGTGGTAGGAGGAGGAGGACGGAGGCGGCTGTGGAGGAGGAAGACGGAGGCGGCCACTGTGGTAGGAGGAAGACGGGAGGCGGCCACTGTGGTAGGGGAGGAGTAGGAGGAGGACGGAGGCGGCTACTGTAGGAGGAGGAAGAGAGAAGGCCACTGTGGTAGAGGAGGAGGAGAGGCCACTGTGGTAGGAGGAGAGGACCGGAGGCGGCCACTGTGGTAGGGAGGAGGAGGACGGAGGCGGCCACTGTGGTAGGGGAGGAGACGGAGGCGGCCACTGTAGGAGGAGGAGAGAGGAGGACGGAGGCGGCCACTGTGGTAGGGGAGGAGAGGAAGACGGAGGCGGCCACTGTGGTAGGAGGAGGAGGACGGAGGCGGCCACTGTGGTAGGAGGGAAGGAAGGAGGGGCCACTGTGGTAGGGAGGAGGAGGACGGAGGCGGCCACTGTGGTAGGAGGAGGAGGGAAGACGGAGGGGCAGGCCACTGTGGTAGGGAGGGGAGGAGGAGGAGGAGGAGGCGGCTACTGTGGTAGGAGGAGGAGGAAGCAGGAGGCGGCGGCCACTGTGGTAGGAGGAGGAGGAAGACGAGGCGGCCACTGTAGGAGGAGGAGGACGGAGGCGGCCACTGTGGTAGGAGGATGAGGACGGAGGCGGCCACTGTAGGGGGAGGAGGCCGAGGCAGGCCACTGTGGTAGGGGAGGAGGAGGGAGGAGGGAGGAGGAGGACGGAGGCGGCCACTGTGGTAGGAGGAGGGGAGGACAGGCGGCGCTACTGTAGGGAGAGGAGGAGAGGGGAGGAAGACGGAGGCCACTGTGGTAGGGAGGAGAGAGAAAACGGAGGAGCGGCCACTGTGGTAGGAGGAGGAGGAAGGAGGCGGCGACCAGTGGTAGGGAGGAGGAAGACGAGGCGTGCCACTGTGGTAGGAGGAGGAGGAAGACGGAGGAGGCGGCCACTGTGGTGGAGGAGGAGGAAGGAGGCGGCAGCCACTGTGGGGAGTGAGGAGACGGAGGCCGCCACTGTGGTAGGGGGAGGGAGGAAGGAGGCGGCGGCCACTGTGGTAGGAGGAGGAGGACGAGGACGCCACTGTGGTAGGAGGAGGAGGACGGAGGCAGGCCACTGTGGTAGGAGAGGAGAGGACGGAGCCGCCACTGTGGTAGGAGGAGGAGGACGAGGCGGGCCACTGTGGTAGGAGGAGGAGGAAGACGGAGGCGGCGACATCAGGTAGGAGGAGGAGGAAGACGGAGGCGGCGACCACTGTGGTAGGAGGAGGAGGAAGACGGAGGCGGCCACTGTGGTAGAGGAGGAAACGAGGCGGCGCCACTGTGGTAGGAGGAGGAGGGAGGAGGAGAGGCGGCCACTGTGGTAGGAGGAGGAGGACGGAGGCGGCGACCACACCTTCTCACAAACATCTTACAGGTTTCCAGACTCATCTGGTGAGTACAGTCCAGTCCAGCCCAGTACAGTACAGTACAGTACACCAGCCAGACAGACAGAAGACATAAGTACGTAAAGTACAGTACAGTAGTACAGTACAGTACAGTACAGTACAGTACCAGACTACAAAGCTTACGACGGCCCGAGGACTGTGGTGACGGCCGCTTAGCTCTGAGGAGTGACGACCCCAGTAGTTACCCTCTGAGTGGCCGGGGTAGCAACAGTACCACGAACCATCTAAATATTAACCCAGCAACTTTAATGCAACACAAGTAAAATACGTTATCTCTCTCCACAAGAGTAACTGAAGGCATCACTATCACCCTACTACATCTGACGCAACGTCCTGTAGTCCACGTTCTCCAATGCCCTCCCCACCACCACAACCTCCCCCACCACCACAACCTCCCACCACCACAACCTCCCCACCACCACCACAACCTCCCCACCACCATAACCTCCCCACCACCACAACCTCCCACCACCACAACCCCCCCACCACCATAACCTCCCCACCACCATAACCCCCACCATCACAACCCTCCCCACCACACCCACCACCACAACCTCCTCCCCACCCACCACAACCTCCCACCACCACAACCTCCCCACCACCACAACCTCCCCACCACCACAACCTCCCCACCACCATAACCTCCTACCACCATAACCTCCCCACCACCAAACCTCCCCACCACCACAACCTCCCACCACCACAACCTCCCCACCACCACAACCTCCCCACCACCACAACCTCCCCCCACCACCACAACCTCCCACCACCACAACCCCACCACCATAACCTCCCACCACCACAACCTCCCCCACCACCACAACCTCCCCACCACCACAACCTCCCCACCACCACAACCCTCCCCCACCACCACAACCCTCCCCACCACCACAACCTCCCCACCACCACAACCTCCCCCACCACCATAACCCCACCACCACAACCTCCCCCACCACCACAACCTCCCACCACCACAACCTCCCACCACCACAACCTCCCCACCCCACCATAACCTCCCCACCACCACAACCTCCCACCACCATAACCTCCCCCCACCACCACAACCTCCCCCACCACCATAACCTCCCACCACCACAACCTCCCACCACCATAACCTCCCCACCACCACAACCTCCCACCACCACAACCTCCCCCACCACCACAACCCCCCACCACCACAACCTCCCCACCACCATAACCCCCACCACCACAACCTCCCCACCACCACAACCTCCCCCACCACCACAACCTCCCCACCACCACAACCTCCCCACCACCACAACCCCCACCACCAAACTCCCACCACCACAACCTCCCCACCACCACAACCTCCCCCACCACCACAACCCCACCACCACAACCTCCCCACCACCACAACCTCCCACCACCACAACCCCACCACCACAACCCCACCACCACAACCTCCCACCACCATAACCTCCCCACCACCACAACCTCCCCACCACCATAACCTCCACCACCAACAACCTCCCCACCACCATAACCTCCCCACCACCACAACCTCCCCACCACCACAACCTCCCCCACCACCACAACCTCCCCACCACCACAACCCCCACCACCATAACCTCCCCCACCACCACAACCTCCCCACCACAACCTCCCACCACCACAACCTCCCACCACCATAACCTCCCCACCACCATAACCTCCCACCACCACAACCTCCCCACCACCACAACCTCCCACCACCACAACCTCCCCCACCACCACACACAACCTCCCACCACCACAACCTCCCCCACCACCACAACCTCCCCACCACCACAACCTCCCCACCACCACAACCTCCCCCACCACCACAACCTCCCCACCACCATAACCTCCCACCACCACAACCTCCCACCACCATAACCTCCCCCACCACCATAACCTCCCACCACCACATAACCTCCCCCACCACCATAACCTCCCACCACCACAACCCTCCCCACCACCACAACCTCCCCACCACCACCAACCCTCCCCACCACCACAACCTCCCACCACCACAACCTCCCACCACCATAACCTCCCACCACCATAACCTCCCACCACCACAACCCCACCACCACAACCTCCCACCACAACCTCCCCACCACCACAACCTCCCACCACCACCACCACAACGTCTCCACCACCACCACCACCACAACGTCTCACCACCACAACCTCCACACCACCACATAACCTCCCCATCACCACCACCACAACGTCTCCACCACCACCACTCAGTATTCGCATCTCAAACAACCCCTGCTGGGAAATGTTCCATACGTGAGGCAAGTTGTACTTCCTTCCCGCTGATAACAAGTGAAAGTGAGTGTAAATGTTGGGAGCCTGGCTGCCTCCTTCATCTACCCTGACACACCACCACTTTACCACAGCCCTCACCATCACCATAATGGTGCTAATGCTGATGGTGAGGACGGTAGTGATGATGGTGAGAGTAGAAATAGTGATGGTGAGGGCAGTGATAGTGATGGTGAGGGCTACCATCACAACTACCGCCCTCCCCTACCACCACTCACCAACATACACCTCCGAGTGCACATAACCACCATAAGGGTCACGACACGTCAGGTAAGGGAGAGTGAAGGTGGGCGACAGGTATAACACACACTCCATAATGAACAACAATAACATGACACAGAGTAACTAGAACTAATCCCCTCCTCCAAGTACTGATACAGCAAGATGTAGTTCAACCCACAACTTAACAACGTCTCTTCTCTCGTCCTGTACTCTAACACAGGAGTCACGAAGTTCCCTGGTTGTTCGTGACGAGTCCTGAGCGGCAGAAGATTACAGTCAGTACAGGTTTTTAATAGTAAACATCTGTAACTCTTTGGTCAAGTATAATTTAGGATCATCTGAATATTAATCACACTAACGCTACCAGGCGGGTTAGGTTAGATTAGGTTAATATTCGGGTGGTTAAAGTTCAGGTGAAAATAAGTTGGGGTGTATAGTATAATGTCCAGGTGATACAACTTTTCTTTCTTCCCAAATAGTAAGATGCTGCCTCTTATTAACCCAAAGTTAGGTCAGAATAATTAACCTTGCTTTACCTAAACACACATGTAACTCAACACACACACACACACACACACACACACACACACACACACACACACACACACACACACACACACACACACACACACACTACACCACGTGAGGTCCCTCATAACACCATCTGAGGTAATTACTACACCACGAGGTCCCTCATAACACCATCTGTGAGGGAATTACTACACCACGTGAGGCCCCTCATAACACCACATCAGCGAGGGAATTACTACACCACGTGAGGCCCCATAACACCATCAGGAGGGAATTACTACACCACGCCAGGTCCTCATAACAACATCTGAGGGAACTACTACACCACGTGAGTTCCTCCTAACACCATCTGGAGGGAGTTACTACACTACGAGTTTGCTGTTCAACACCTACATTAATCTGTATGTTCACTGTATGTTCCTTTACCTTTCTAATGAAGGCTTTTGTTAAACCACCATTGTATGTAATAAGTCATTTATGTCCAATGTATATTTTCAGCCTTCAGGCTGCAGAACTTTTTTCAATAAACCGTTAATTATTATTATTATTATTATTATTATTATTACACACACACACACTTACCCTCTCAATAAATCAGTATAGTGCCCGGCAGTTGTATCACCCAGGACTGGTATATAGTTTCTCCGGGTTGGCCGGCCTGTGTGACGCTCCTCATGGAAATAGATTAATCCACGCCTCAATCTTTGCTGCCTACCCCCAGCCCCGGACCCTCTCCCACACACGACTACTACTACTATTATCCAAGGGCCACTCACGCGTCATACAAAATTTAACGAAATTTTCTTTAATTTTTTAAGTGTGTGTGTGTGTGTGTGTGTGTTGACCAGTTACACGTGTATAGTCATATATAAACTACACCCTCAAGGTCCTTCTTCTGAGTATAGGAAATCAAATCATCAAGAAATGGTGATGAAAACAAAGACCTGTGTATGGACCAGGTAACTCTCTCTTACAGTGTCTCCTCGATGGTGGCTCCTGAGGGGGGAGAGGAGGAGGAGGGTCAGAATGTCAGGCTCCAGAGTGCCATAACCCAGGGATTGAGAGTGCCAAGATTGAGGAACCACAGTGGAGGGTCGCCATTCAGTCCTTGCCTGACCCTGGGCCATGAATCTTACACAACAAAAGGTTAGCAATCAAGACCCCGTGATCAGGTTGCCCTTGTGCCACGATCCCTCCTCACACACACACACCTGGGGGAGAAGGCACTACAACCCCCCCGTGGTGCCCTCAACTACCTATTAAAACAGACGGGTAACTCACCAGCACAGCCCCCTCCCTCCCTCACCTCACCTAATACATGCAGTTATATCCAGATGATGACCAGATAGCCGCCATTGACAGCAGGAGATAGATAGATTGATAGATAGATATATAGACAGGCAGACAGACAGATAGATAGATCGATCGATAGATAGATAGATAGATAGATAGATAGAGCGAGTGAGTGAGTTAGTGTACGTCGCCACGGTGACCTCACAACACCGACTCAACCTCCTCCAGATATCCTCTTCACCCATAGAGTAACACACATACATCCCGTCACACAGCAAGCATGTGTACACTCGACAACCACGATGTGTGTGTCTGTGTGTGTGTGTGTGTGTGTGTGTGTGTGTGTGTGTGTGTGTGTGTGTGTGTGTGTGTGTGTGTGTGTGTGTGTGTGTGTGTGTGTGAATGACGTGTTTGGGTAATACTGCCCCCACTCACCATTCTGAATAACAAGACGCATTACTGAAATAACTGTTATTATGTTCCTGGAGCAGTACACGGTGACTTTCTCAACGGGATATTGAAGTCTTCAGTAGTCCGCTTCCAGTCAGTGTGTTTAATGAATCCTAACAAACAGATTTTATAACGAGGTAAAACCCTAATTGGATTAACTTATATTTGTAATCTACAGAAAAAAACGACATCAAAATAAACACTGTACTACTAATACTGTACTGTATTGTAACAAGAAAGAATGCATAGCTATTTCACGTTGCAATTATCATGCAATCCACATACTTCTTACAAGGGAATTCCGAGAAACTATTACCCGTGTTGACATATTGCAAGAGTGCCCCAAGTACTGAACTAACGCCAGCAAAGTAATTCCAGCGGTATTTTGTCGAATTATAGACTAATAAGAGTTAGTGAGGATAAGGCCCGGGTCATACAAGGCTGAGGTGGTGTGATGACCTGGAATTACACCCTAATTTACTGAAAACAGTGTGTGTGTGTGTGTGTGTGTGTGTGTGTGTGTGTGTGTGTGTTTGTCTGTCTGTCTGTCTGTCTGTTTGTCTGTGTGTGTGTGTGTGTGTGTGTGTGTGTGTGTGTGTGTGTGTGTGTGTGTGTGTGTGTGTGTGTGTTGTGTGTGTGTGTGTCTGTGTGTGTGTGTGTCTGTGTGTGTGTGTCTTGTGTGTGTGTGTGTGTGTTTGTCTGTCTGTCTGTCTGTCTGTTTGTGTGTGTGTGTGTGTGTGTGTGTGTGTGTGTGTGTGTGTGTGTGTGTGTGTGTGTGTGTGTGTGTCTGTGTGTGTGTGTGTGTCTGTGTGTGTGTGTGTCTGTGTCTGTGTGTGTGTGTGTGTGTGTGTGTGTGTGTGTGTGTGTGTGTGTGTGTGTGTGTGTGTGTGTGTGTGTGTGTGTGTGTGTGTGTGTACCCCTTACAACACAACACCGACACTTTACCCTAATGGAAAAAACTCGTTCACTTACACACCCTCGAACCCAAATGACGGAAGCCTTACACATACAGTACTTGATAAAACTTATTATACACACACACACACACACACACACACACACACACACACACACACCCACACACCGAAGCCAGTGTAGGATAAACTCCGAAAAATACACCTAGCTTATTTGACCATCCGTATATGAGACCTATGGTAGGGAAACTGAATCACAGAACAGACGAGAGAGAGACAGACAGACACATCACCAGCAGCACATATCACTAACACACTTCACCAACAAACACCCCCAACACACATCACCATCACCCTCCTCACCACTGGATAAAGACCAAACTATGCCACAGATACATTAACCCTACGTCTCTTTATAACTATCTACGGCAGTATTACCTGTGTTGATCTTCACTTATGAACTACGCCACCTCTCCCATATAGGTTAAATAAACGCTACTCAAACATACACTGTTTATCTACGTTACCTCTTTCCCCTCCCATATAGAGATAGTACAGCATTTATTAACTACTATCAAGGGTAACCAGACCAGCTTAAAGCTCTTCCAGGTGAAATATGTACAACACAAATATGTCCTGATATTTGCTCACATTACATGTAGTAGGAAGGGGGAGACGCAACACACTAATGCACAACAAAACAACAACAGCCACCATTTTTCCTTCCATTTCATCGTCTCTTACCTTTATTCCAGCGCTGTCCATCACGTACGCTGGACAACATAACAACAACGAATGAAAGACTCTGGTGAATAATATCGTAACAATACATCAGGTAAATTTTGATTAGTTAGTTATTTTACCTGTTTGCTAAAATTGAGATTTTTTTTTAAGGTGTGGGCCATTTAGAGGGGGGAGGGGGGAGGCTAGTAGTGTCCATTACTATTGCAGTGTGTGTGTGTGTGTGTGTCTATAGACGCGCAAGTGATGCTGTGGCCTTGTGCATGTTAACATCAGTATAACAGGAACGCTTACGTCTACATCTGGTACAGGCGCACTGGACCCATCATCACTTCCTAACAAACAGCCTCCTCCACACAAGCCAGCTCAGTCACCTCAACGCCCTGACCTGTTTCAGCAGTCAGCACCTGTTCTGGTCACCTCCTCAGCCAATTATGTTGAAACTCTTCTCTGTAAAAAGAGGAGGAGGAGGAGGAGGAGGAGGAGGAGGAGGAGGAGGAGGAGGAAGACAGACGAGAGAGCGTCGCCTCACTTCGGTATCAGCCAGTCAGGAGACAGGGTCCCTCTCCTCAACAAACGTCTCAGTGAAGATTACCTTGTGGAGTAGGGGAGGCGAGGGGGGTGGTACACGGGGAGAAGGGGAGGCAAGGAGGAGAAGTAGGGAGAAGGGAGGAGTATGGGGAGAACTGAAGGAAAGATAGGGGAGGAGGAGGAGATATAGAGCTGAGTAAGAGAGAGAGAGAGAGAGAGAGAGAATTAGTGGGCGGGGAGAGAGAGAGAGAGAGATGAGATACACACGCCTTCACTCACTCTAATAACCCCATGTTGAGACGCCCGATCAGAAGATATTACATTGGTACGATCTATTACTGTTTGTTAATACTGGTGTGTGTGTGTGTGTGTGTGTGTGTGTGTGTGTGTGTATGTGACCAATCAAAATAACACAATAACTTAAAATTCTGCTAATTTCACCTTAAAGTCAACCTAACGTAACGTAACCAAACCTAACCTTAACCTAACCAACAAAAATTCTTACTTCTTTCTTCTTTAACAAGACTTGACGGTAAAGATCTCGAGAGGGTCTTGTCATTCTCCTCATTCAATAGAGTCAATCACCCTTCCGCTAATTTGTTTTCTTTCTCAAAACTGACATGAAAGAGGTTTTACTTCCGTGTGTGTGTGTGTGTGTGTGTGTGTTTTAATGGCACTTCAAACGTCACAGAGTCAGCAGATGATATGGCAGACACTGTGAATGCTGGTAGCTGGTGGTGAGTGAGTGGTTGGTGGTTATAATCGTGGTAGAGATGGTGTTAGCCGGCCAGGAGTATTTGGTGTTGGTAGTAGTGGTAGTAATTGGTGGTTGTAGTGTTAGGTAGTAAATGGTTGGTGATAGTAATGAATGGTGAATAGTAATGGGTAGTAGTGGTAGTGGCAAGGTGGTTGTAATAGTAGTGATGGTCGTATAACTAGTCACACACAGAACCACCACCTCACCTCACCTCACCTCTCACAGCTGGTTCTCTCACTAGTTCACCACCACCACCACCTCACCTCACAGCTGGTTCTCTCACTCACCACCACCACCACCTCACCCACCTCACCTCTCACAGCTGGTCTTCACCAGTTCACCACCACCACCACCCTTACCTCACCTCTCACAGCTGGTTCTCTCACTAGTTCACCCACCAGCACCATCTTCACCCACCTTAGCTGGTTCTCTCACTAGTTCACCACCACCACCTCACCTCACCTCACACCTCACAGCTGGTCTCTCACTAGTTCACCACCTCACCACTTCACCTCTCTACAGCTGGTTCCCACCATCACCACCACCACCTCACCTACCCCTCCCCTCACAGCTGGTTCTCTCACTAGTTCCACCACCACCATCGTATGTTTCAAACCAACTGCAGACACTGAATTATTTTTTTATGTCCCACTGCAGCTGCTCATAAACACGAGACGACCCCAGCGCAGCTTCAGCCATCTTGTTTATCGAGTTGTTGTGGTGTTGTTGCAGTGTAGCAGTGTTGATGACTTGGTAGTGCAACTGTTGGTGTTATTGTGGTGCAGCTGTTGGTAGATGTGTGCAGCACGTTGAGATTGTGGTGCAGCTGTTGGTTATTGTGGTGCAGCTGTTGGTGTTATTGTAGTGCAGCTGTTGTGTTATTGTGGTAGCTGTTGGTGTTATTGTAGTGCAACTGTTGGTAACTTGTAGTGCAACTGTTGGCGTTGTGTGCAGCTGTTGGTGTCACTGTGGCAGCTGGTGGGTACACTTATCTAAAATTATGATAGAGGCGCAGGTGAGGCAAGATATGTGTGTGTGTGTGTGTGTGTGTGTGTGTGTGTGTGTGTGTGTGTGTTTTACCTGTCATGAATAGGAGGAGGCAGGCAGAGAGGCAAGGAGGCAGGCAACAGTAAGCTACTAAAACTAAAACTTATGAAGGAAATGTTATGAGAAGGAGGGAGAAACAGATCTTGGTCAGGGAAAAAAAGACTTCGTTTAGGGAATTAAAACTTTGGGGGAAAACTGGGATTTATTTAGGGGAAAAGTGGGACCTTGGGGGGAAAAAGTGTGACCGGGAAAAAGTGGGACCTTGGGGGAAAAAGGACTTGTGGAAAGGACCTTGGGGGAAAAAAGTGGGACCTTGGGGAAAAAGTGACCTTGGAAAAAGTGTGACCTTGGGGAAAAGTGTGACCTGGAAAAAAGAATTTTGACTGAATTTTACGACGATGACTTAACAGAATCAAACAGTTTATATATTATAGTTATTATTTTGGTTGTGGTGCTTGTAGTAATGGCGTTGGCTGTTGTGGTGCTGTGGTGGTGGTGTTGGCTGTTGTTGTGCTGTGGTGGTGGTGTTGGCTGCTGTTGTGGTTGCTGGGTATTAATGGCGTGCTGTTGTGGTGCTTGTAGTAATGGCGTTGCTGTTGTGGTGCTGTGGTGGTGGTGTTGGCTGTTGTTGTGCTGTGGTAGTTGGCTGTTGTGGTGCGTAATGGCGTTGGCTGTTGTGGTGGTGGGTTGTTGTTGTTGTGCTGTGGTGGTGGTGTTGGCTGTTGTTGTGCTGTGGTGGTGGTGTTGGTTGTTGTGGTGCTGTATTAATGGCGTTGGCTGTTGTGGTGCTGTATTAATGGCGTTGCTGTTGTGGTGCTGTATTAATGGCGTTGGCTGTTGTGGTGCTGTGGTGGTGGTGTTGGCTGTTGTGGTGCTGTGGTGGTGGTGTTGGCTGTTGTGGTGCTGTGGTAGTGGTGTTGGCTGTTGTGGTTGTGGCGTTGGCTGTTGTGGTATGTTGGCTGTTGTGGTGCTGTGGTGTGGTGTTGGCTGTTGTGGTTGTGGCGTTGGCTGTTGTGGTAGTGGCGTTGGTTGTTGTGGTAGTGGTGTTGGCTGTTGTGGTAGTGGCGTTGGTTGTTGTGTAGTGGCGTTGGCTGTTGTGGTAGTGGCGTTGTTGTTGTGGTAGTGGCGTTGGCTGTGGTAGTGGTGTTGGCTGTTGTGGTAGTGGCGTTGGTTGCTGTTGTGGTTGTGGCGTTGGTTGTTGTGGTAGTGGCGTTGGCTGGCGGTAGTATGTTGTTGAGGTAGTGGTGTTGGCTGTTGTGGTAGTGGCGTTGGCTGTTGTAGTGGCGTTGGCTGTTGTGGTAGTGGCGTTGGCTGTTGTGGTAGTGGCGTTGGCTGTTGTGGTAGTGGTGTTGGCTGTTGTGGTAGTGGCGTTGGCTGTTGTGGTAGTGGCGTTGGCTGTTGTGGTAGTGGCGTTATTGTTGTGGTAGTGGCGTTGGCTGTTGTGGTAGTGGCGTTGGCTGTTGTGGTAGTGGCGTTGGCTGTTGTGGTAGTGGCGTTGGCTGTTGTGGTAGTGGCGTTGGCTGTTGTGGTAGTGGCGTTGGCTGTTGTGGTAGTGGCGTTGGCTGTTGTGGTAGTGGTGTTGGTTGGTACGGGTTACTTAAACAACCACTCTGTCCACCCGGCAGCTAGTTGATTGGTCAGGCCACGTTGTCCCACCAGTTTTTGTCAGCGACCCGGTCAATTAGATACCCCGTTTAATGTGAGTTAATGGTCACTGAAAATATACTGCCTCCCTCTCTCTTCTCTCAGTCTTACAACTCTCTAACTTCTCTTTCTCTGTATCTCTGTCCCTCTCTTATCCTCTCGCCCTCTTTCTCTCTCTCTGTATCTCTCGTATCCTTCTCTTCTTTCTCTGTCTCTCTCTCTTATCCCCCTCCCCTCTCTTTCTCTCTCTCTGTATCTCTCGTATCCTTCTCTCTTTCTCTGTCTCTCTCTCTTATCCTCTCCCCTTTCTCTCTCTGTATCTCTCGTATCCTTCTCTCTCTTTCTCTCTGTCTCTCTCTCTTATCCCCCTGTCTCTGTCTCTCTCTCTCTGCCAATTATTCCTAACTTAAATTAATCTCACCTAATCTAGTCTAACTTAACGTAAACTATCCTAACCTAACTTAACCTAAACTAACTTAACATCATCTAACATGACCTAACTTAAACTAACCTACAGTCTAACTTAACCTAACCTTTCTTAACCTGAATTAACCTAACTTAACGCTAAACTGCTATAGAGTTCCCTCGTAATATTAGTGTACAATGAGTGTGTGTGTGTGTGTTAGTGTACAATGTGTGTGTGTGTGTGTGTGTGTTTGTTAGTGTACAATGTGTGTGTGTGTGTGTGTGTGTTAGTGTACAATGTGTGTGTGTGTGTGTATGTGTGTGTGTGTGTGTGATAGTGTACAATATGTGTGTGTGTGTGTTAATGTACAATGTGTGTGTGTGTGTGTGTGTGTGTGTGTGTGTGTGTTAGCGTACAATGTGTGTGTGTGTGTATGTGTGTGTGTGTGTGTGATAGTGTACAATATGTGTGTGTGTGTGTGTTAATGTACAATGTGTGTGTGTGTGTGTGTGTGTGTGTGTGTGTGTGTGTTAGCGTACAATGTGTGTGTGTGTGTGTGTGTAATATGAGTTTGAAACGACTTAAAGAAAATGGGTTATAATACTGAACAACTTAAACAATGATTGAATTGTATATGGAAGGAAAGGTTAGTGTAAATTTTTAATGTTGACCTTCTTCTTCTTCTTCTTCATCTTCATTTTCTTCTTCTTTTTCTTCATCATTTTCTTTTTCATCTTCTTTTTCTTCATTTTCTTCGTCTTCTTCATCTTCATCATTTTCTTCTTCTTCTTTTTGTTCATCATTTTCTTTCTTCTTCTTCTTCTTCTTCTCTTGAATCGTATATGGAAGGGAAGATTGAATTCATTTTTTTTTGGAGTTGTATATTTTAATGTTGTCCTCCTCCTCCTCTTCATCCTCCTCCTCCAGCTCCTCTTCTTCTTCCTCCTCCACCACCTCCTCCGGGACCGACCATTTACCAGTTGGACGTTATCCGTGGTATTTACGATAACCCCCCAGTTGGAGACACTCACCAGGCTACTGCCAGTGCCAACTCTGATGCCTGCGTCCGACCACACACACACACACACACACCACACACACACACACACACACACACACACACACACACACACACACACACACACAAACACACACACACTCTAAATATCTGGCTGTTTACCTACTTACCCACCTGTCTACCTGTCTCTCCTTCCGCCCTCTTTTCCTGGCTATCTATATGCACCCCCCACCATTCCCCCTCTCTCCAACCCCCCCACTCCTACATGACCCTGATGGCCCCAGGTGATCACAGGTGACGGTGGAGGTTAATCTGTCGGTTATGTCACCCTGCCCCACCCCTGCCCTGCTCTGCCCCTGCCCTGCCCTACAGTAACTGAGACACATCGCGGGGACAAACACCATCATGATCTCTGTTATTGAATTATTGACCCGAAGCAACAAACCACAACAGATACCTAGTGTCCATCTCTCTCTCTCTCTCTCTCTCTCTAACCCCTGAACACCCCGCACTTAAAGACCCTTAAAGTGTCCTATAATCATGACTATTACTCATGCTAAGTGATACTCATCCCCTCTAACACCTGAGTAACACTTGTAACTCACGAGACGGTAACTCATCTACAGGGAGTGACCATGTTGAGTGATGGTTGAGTGGTGTATTGAGATGTTGTAACGAGAGAGAGTTTGGGTGAGATAGTGACGGTCTGTTGTAATGAGAGAGAGAGAGAGAGAGAGAGAGAGAGAGAGAGAGAGAGAGAGAGAGGAGAGGAGAAATAAAGAGAGAGAGAGAGGAGGAAGGAGGGAGAAAGACAGAGGTAGTGATAAATAAAGAGAAAGTAAAGAAAGAAAGAAAGAAAGAAATACAGTCAAGAGATAGACAGACAGATAGATAGATAGATATAGATAGATAGATCGACATAAAACACATAAACCTACATAAACATTTAGTAAGAAAAATATAAACCAAACACACGAAAAAACCAGAATCATTAGTGTGACCTTGACCTCTGTGGTATACGAGGGATACAGCACGTAGTTTGTCCAGGGTAGTTGGGCTGTTAATGAGTGTTGATGGAGGTGATTCACATACATACAATTATACATACATTCATACATACATACATACAGTATACTCATAAATGCATACACAAACAAATAAACACAACAACCTAAGACCAAAATAGCTTACCGCCTTGACACTAATAATAATAATAATAATAATAATAATAATAATAATAACAGCACCATCGAACCACCAACACAAGATATGCGAGTCCCCCCGACCCCACCCCATCACCCCTTCACCACAGAGCGTTTCAAAAGGTTGGATAAATTGTCACGCGAGAACGTTACAACAGTGGTCACGGTCGAAGGTCACGTCACCCGACAATATACCGTCACACGATAGCGTCACGCCCGTCATTGTACAGGTAACGACAGTAAGGTGATTGTAAACCGTTTATTGAGTTCATCTATAAGAGGATGATGTGGATGCGTTGTGTGCGTGTCCGTTTTATGGGCAGAGAGAGAGAGAGAGAGAGAGAGAGAGAGAGAGAGAGAGAGAGAGAGAGTAGTAGTAACGCTGAATATATCGAAGGATGATGAAGAGAGACAGACAGGACAAGAGGAAGACCTGGTCAACTGATAAACTTTACAGTGTTATGGTGACTAAGAGTGAGGTGATGCTGAGGACCGGCTGATTTATTCGACCGGTAAACAAAGTAGTGATGACGTAATGATGTGTGTCAGATGGAGAAACATAGGGTGGGGAGGGGAGGGAGGGTGGGGGAGGGAGGGAGTGGCGGGAGAATTGTGTCACCATTAACATCGTAAGAGTCACATCTCTTCCTATGTCCATCGCCACTATGATTTAACTTCCTTCTGGTGACATTCAAGATACTGTGTACTTTTAAACGTTTCGGGACGAGAAGTAATCATCGTCCTCAAAGGGTTAACTCATCGTCCTCAAAGGGTTAACCGTCGTCAAGGGTTAAATCATTGTCCTCAAAGGGTTAAATCATCGTCGTCAAAGAGTTGCTTCATAGTCCTCAAAGGGTTAAATCATCGTCAAAGAGTTAAGCCATAGTCCTCAAAGGGTTAAATCACCGTCGTCAAAGAGTTAAGCAATAGTCGTCTAAGGTTAAAATGTTCAGTAGTCGTCAGGAGGAGAGTCGAGTACGGTGTTGGCGACAGTCGGTTAAACGCCATGATATTTAATAGCCGCCTTATAGCTTTCCAGTTTAAAAAGATCATCACCTGAAGATTACCCAATTATAGCTTATTTTACCTGGGAGAGGTTAGCGTGAGGTTAAAATACCCCTTCCCTCACATCACCCCTACACCACCCCCTCCTTCACGTCACCCCTACACACCCCCTCCACGTCACCCCTCATCACCCCTTCCTCACGTCACCCCACACAATCCTCCTTCACGTCACCCCTACACCTTCCCTCACGTCACCCTACACACCACTTCCTCACGTCACCCCCACACCACCCCTCCCTCACGTCACCCCTACACCACCCCTCCTCACGTCACCCCTACACCACCCCTCCACATCACCCTACACCACCCCCTCCTCACGTCACCCCTACACCACCCTCCCTCACGTCACCCCTACACCACCACCTCACATCCCTACACCACCTCCCCACGTCACCTCTACACCACCCTCCTTCACGTCACCCCACACCACCCTCCCTCACGTCACCCCTACACCACCTTCCCTCACGTCTCCCCTACACCACCTTCACCACGTCACCTCACACCACCCCCTTCCTCGTCACCCCATAACACCCACCTCCCACGTCACCCCTACACCACCCCTTCCTCATGTCACCCCTACACCAATCTCCCTCACGTCACCCCTACACCGCCCCTTCCCTCTCGCCAAACTCCTTGTATAAAAATAAAAACATCCTCAATTTGTTTAATGAAAAGCCAACTGCAGTATTTTCAAGCAATATCTACTGTAATTATTATTGGCGGAGGTGAGGGGGGTGGTCGCCGAGGAGGGACGTTGGTTTCCAACGTGGCGAGTGGCTGGTGGTTGTGGGGCGGGGCGGTAGTCGTGAACGGAGGGCTGGGGATGATGGTAACGAGAGGGGAGTAGAGGTCGTTATGATGGGGGAAAAGGTGATCTTGGGGGGTCGTGGCGGCTGATGTCGGGGAGGGAGGGGCAGGACGGTGATGTGGAGGTCGTGGTGGCGGGAGTCGTGGCGGCTTGTGGCGGGCAGGGTGTTATGGGGCTAGTGGCGGGTGGGAGTCGGCGGGGGGAAGTCGGGTGGGTGGGAAGTCGTGGCGTGGCGGAGAGTCGCAGGGCGAGGAGTCGTAGCGTAGCGGGACGGGGAGCCGTGAGAGGGAGGGAGTCGTGGCGGGTGAGGAGTCGTGGCGGGTGTAGCGGGGCGAAGAGTCATGGCGTTTGGTGGTTGGGAGTCGGCGGTTGGTGGCCGGAGACCTGGCGGTTGGTGGGGGGAGTCGTGGCGGGGTGGGGCGGGAGTCGTGGCGGGTGGGCGGGGAGTCGGCGGCCGCAAGTGTACAACCTCAGCCGCTAAAAGTGGTATTGATTCCTGGCGGTGAAAGACGTGGGTTTTGACCGTCTCTCTCCGGCCAGGACATCCTGCCCTCCACACCCCTTCATCCTGCCCTCCACACCCCTCCATCCTGCCCTCCACACCCCTCCATCCTGCCCTCCACACCCCTCCATCCTGCACTACACACCCCTTCCAGCATGACCTCCAAACCCTTCCATACCCCTCCCATCTGCCCCTCCACACCCCTTCCACCACCACCCTACCCCCTTCACCCCTTCCACCAACCTACCCCTTCACACCCCTTCCACCACCACCCTCCTACTTTTTATACAACTGTTCCATCCAACACTAGGGTATTATATGCAAATTCTATGGAATATATCAACATAACTTAAGAGGGGTTACATAAGAGTGTATCATACATAAATATGCTGTATAAACTCTACGCAATTCTGTATTATGTATCAGTATACGATACATTATACTGCATTACCATAAGCTCTGTATTACTATTCAAAGATGTAGCATACTGTATCATGAATACATATTTGACTAGGAAAAATAATATGAATGTATAAATGTATAAATAACTAAATCATACAAATTAGTTCATAAAATATATATGTTGTTATGGCTGTGTTTATTTTTCCTTTAAGAATGAAACAACAGACAATGGAGAGAGAGAATAATGATAATAATGGTGATGAGAAGAGAAAATGTTGGTGGGAGGGAGAGACAGAAAGAAAAAGACAAGAGAGAGAGAAAGAGAGACAGAAGGAAAGAGCGACAGAAGAAAAGAGAGACAGGAGAAAGAGAGTTCTACATCCCACACTCAGAACACTGAAGATGATGGAAGAGTCTTTGGACCACTCAGGAAGACATGAGTATACATAGTCAGTCACAACACCTAATGCCCTGCACCCAACCAGGAAACACTAACAAGTCGAATAAACTGCACCACAAGCACTCTCCCTCTATCCATGTCAAACTAAGAAGTATACTGAGGCGTCATAAAACGTATTTGTTATGACATTACTACAATCAGAGCTACAGTGTGACAAGTGCTCCTAACTTCTTGTTGGGAGGATCACTTGAAAACTATAGGCACCCCAGCTTATTTCATCACATTATTAAGCACCCTCTAACCTAACCTAAACCAATCTAACTTAACTTCACCTAACCTAGCATAATCATCAGGTCAAATAAGCTGTGGGTGTCTAATCTTCATCTGTCCCAAGAAGACAAATGAACTGTGTACCCCAACCATCGCCTTGCAGAACCCCCAACGAGTCCCACCCGCTCGCTCGGTGACTAATGATCTTCAATCCGTAATTCTTTTCACGGATTCCATTACTACGGTTAAGTGATGGTAAATACTGAGAGCGGTAAATCACCGCTGTCCATACTGCCGTGAGAGTGAGAGGGAGGGAAGGAGAGGGCAGGAGGGTGGAGGATTTGAAACTTTTCTTAAGTGGTCATAAATTCATCAGTACCGTCTAAAGCTGTGTCAACAAAGACCATCTTGTAAGCACTGTCCAGGGCTTAAGTATGGCCTGAATGCTAAGCTTTCTTGACCACACACACACCCACACGCGCGCGCGCAAAGTTCTAAAACCACTTAAAAACCATGCATTACGGCCAAGAACGTCATAGGTGAGATGGATGACAAAACGTACACATTCATCAGTTCCCCAGTGCTGAGCTACACGACATTCTACCGAGATGACTACAGCAGCAACAACACATACTGATATTTAACAATTAGGAAGTAAAATTCTTCTTAAAATTGAATGAGTTAACTAGCAGATGCGATATGTGAAGTACACCATTGGTAAAGTCTTAAGATATCCCTGTACAGTGGTGGTGGTGGTGGTGGAGGTGGTGGGGGTGGTGGTGGTGGTGGTGGTGGTGGTGGAGGTGGTGGTGGTGGTGGTGGGGGTGGTGTTGGTGATGGTGTTGGTGATGGTGGAGGTAGGAGGTGGTGGTGGTGGTGGTGGTGGTGTTGGTTGGTGGAGGGTGGTGGTGGTGGTGGTGGTGGTGGTGGTGGTGGTGGTGGTGGTGGAACAGCAGCACCAACAGTGGGCGTCCTACCAGCAGGAAGGGAGCAACAAGGGCCCTCCACCTCGTTAACAGGAAGTTATCACATTACAACTCTCCTCTTAGCAGTGATGACGTCATCTTATCGCTACTCTACAACTGCCGACGTCATCATTGGTGCTCATCTCACCCACACACTAATACCTCCCTGACCCCGTGATGACCAAGACCACAGCCTCAAGGACACTACAGGAGCCCAGGGGTGTTATTACATCATAAAATATATCACATTAAACTGTACAGGTGTGAAGATAAGTCCCTAGTTTATTTGACCTGATGATTAAACAACCTAACCTAACCTAACCTAACCTAACCTAACCTAACCTAACCTAACCTAACTTAACTTAACCTAACGAAACGTAAGACTACCCTAACCTAACTTAATCAAACCTGACCTAACGCTAACCTAACCTAACACCATATATGTCCTTCTAGATTTTAAAATTGTATTCAAAGAGGATTTACGTATCTCCTATAGGCCTTCACACAGTGTTCATAAGACCTCAGTAATGTCCCTTTAAAACGATGTGTTCAAGTGAGTGTTGACAAAAATCGCTTGACTCACAAATTTTCCAGTTCGAGGATAGACTGCCAGCTACTGATGTTAATAGGATGAAGGTAAAATGGAGAAAAATTAAGTTACATGAAGATTAGACACCCCAGCTTATTTCACCAGAAGATTAACTACCCTAATACTATCTGGAGGGGTTAGGTTAGGTTAGGTTAGGGATAGAGTGGTTCATCTTCAAGTAAAATAAACTAGGGTGTCTAATCTTCAAGTGAAATAAACTAGGGTGTCTAATCTTCAAGTGAAATAAACTAGGTGTCTAATCTTCATGAAATAAACTAGGTGTCTAATTCATGAAATAAACTAGGTGTCAATCTTCAAGCAAAAATAAACTAGGTGTCTAATCTTCAAGTGAAAATAAACTAGGTGTCTAATCCTCGTAAAATAAACTAGGGTGTCTAATCAAGTGAAATAAACTAGGGTGTCTAATCTTCAAGTAAAATAAACTAGGTGTCTAATCTCAAGCGAAATAAACTAGGTGTCTAATCCTCAAGTAAAATAAACTAGGTGTCTAATCTTCAAGTAAAATAAACTAGGTGTCTAATCCTCAAGTAAAATAAACTAGGGTGTCTAATCTTCAAGCAAAAATAAACTATGCTAATCTTCAAGTAAAATAAACTAGGTGTCTAATCCTCAAGTAAAATAAACTAGGGTGTCTAATCTTCAAGAAAAATACAACTAGGTGTCTAATCTTCAAGTAAAATAAACTAGGTGTCTAATCTTCAAGTGAAATAAACTAGGTGTCTAATCTTCAAGAAAATATACTAAGGTTCAATCTTCAAGTAAAATACACTAGGGTGTCTAATCTTCAAGTGAAATAAACTAGGTGTCTTCTAATCTTCAAGAAAATAAACTAGGTGTCTAATCTTCAAGTGAAATAAACTAGGTGTCTAATCTTCAAGTAAAATAAACTAGGGTGTCTAATCTCAAGTAAATAAACTAGGTGTCTAATCTTCACAAATAAACTAGGGTGTCCAATCTCAAACAATAGGTGCTAATCTTCAAGTGAAATAAACTAGGGTGTCTAATCTTCAAGCAAAATAAACTAGGGTGTCTAATCTTCAAGAAAAATAAACTAGGTGTCTAATCTTCAAGCAAAAATAAACTAGGGTGTCTAATCTTCAAGTAAAATAAACTAGGTGTCTAATCTTCAAGTAAAATAAAACTAGGTGTCTAATCTTCAAAAATAAAAACTAGGTGTCTAATCTTCAAGTAAAAACAAACTAGGGTGTCTAATCTTCAAGTAAAATAAACTAGGGTGTCCAATCCTCAAGTAAAATACACTAGGGTGTCTAATCTTCTCAAGAAATAAACTAGGTGTCTAATCTTCAAGTAAAATAAACTAGGTGTCTAATCTTCAAGAAAAATAAACTAGGGTGTCTAATCTTCAAGTAAAATAAACTAGGTGTCTAATCTTCAAGTAAAATAAACTAGGGTGTCTAATCTTCAAGTGAAATAAACTAGGGTGTCTAATCTTCAAGTGAAATAAACTAGGGTGTCTAATCTTCAAGAAAATAAACTAGGGTGTCTAATCTTCAAGTAAAATAAACTAGGGTGTCTAATCTTCAGGTGAAATAAACTGACACGACAAAATCAGTAATGAGCAACACCTATTACCTGTCTTGCACTACACCTTTATGTCACTATCAAGATCTTAAGTAACTCATTAATTACTATTACAATAACAAACAAAAACACTATATTATTTAAGTATTTTCTTGAGATAAATGTAGCGTTTTTATGAATGTTTGTCCACATTAGGATTAACATTAAATTCACATAGTTCCTGAAAAAATAAATAAAAAAATAAAAAAATAAAATAACAAATAAATCTTCTCTCCAAATTTCAGAACTGCGTCAATTTCCAAGCCATGTTTTTAGGTTGCATTGCATACGAGTGAGGGCACAGAATGCACGCCTGCAATATATGTAAGTGAGGGAGGGAGGGTGGGTGGGTGGGTGGCGTTGCATTTTTTGGAGGAATGGTGTGTGTGTGTGTGTGTGTGTGTGTGTGTATGTGTGTGTGTGGGCGAGCGAGCCATCCTAGTCCACTCAAACTGATTGCCACACTCCCGGCCACACTCCCGGCAACCACCATCCACATCGTTCTCTCTCTCTCTCTCTCTCTTTCTCTCTGTCCGGCCTTCTCCTCCTCCACCCTCTCTCCTCTCCTCTTCATCATCCACCACCATTATCACCACTCTCTCACGCAAAATTTTACCCGAGTTCCCCAATTTCCTGGAAAGGTACTAGAGGCCACACCATTCTTGGGTACAAACGGTGAAGCAGTCCCTGGCCATGCAGCCTTTCCGGTGGCCGCGCTGGTAAAAGGAAAAAAAAAACTACTTCCGGCATTTCATCCAAATTACATCAGCATGTTTGAAAGTCCTGTTCACAGTGGCGTAATATTTCTGTATAATAAATGTAATCTTTCGTTAATGTGGGAAATGTAATCGTTAGTTAGTCTGGTGAATGTAATCTTTCGTTAGTTAGTGTAATAAATGTAATCGTTAGTTAGTCTGGTGAATGTAATCTTTCGTTAGTTAGTGTAATAAATGTAATCGTTCGTTAGTCTGGTGAATGTAATCTTTCGTTCGTTAGTGTAATAAATGTAATCGTTCGTTAGGATGATAAATGTAATCTTTCGTTAGTGTGGTAAATGTAATCTCATGCTAATCTACTTAAAGTGATAGTAGAGCACAAATGCACAAATAACAATTACAATTTTATGTTATTTCAAGCCAGTGGTGTTGTTGAGCCGTCCACAGCCAGTCACCACCACACCCAGAGCCACAGCCAGTCACCACCACACCCAGAGCCAAGCCAGTCACCACCACACCCAGAGCCATAACCAGTCTCCACCACACCCAGAGCTACAGCCAGTCACCACCACACCCAGAGCCACAGCCAGTCACCACACCCAGAGCCACAGCCAGTCACCACCACACCCAGAGCCACAGCCAGTCATCACCACACCCAGAGCCATAACCAGTCACCACCACACCTAGAGCCACAGCCAGTCACCACCACACCTAGAGCCACAGCCAGTCACCACCACACCCAGAGCCATAACCAGTCACCACCACACCCAGAGCCACAGCCAGTCATCACCACACCCAGAGCCACAGCCAGTCACCACCACACCCAGAGCCACAGCCAGTCACCACCACACCCAGAGCCATAACCAGTCACCACCACACCCAGAGCACAGCCAGTCACCACCACACCACACACCCAGAGCCACAGCCAGTCATCACCACACCCAGAGCCACAGCCAGTCACCACCATAAACAACCAGCTACAGCCACAGACGTCGGCTTTACAACACACGTGGAGAGCTCTGGCCAACCATTACTCCTACAACAACATGAACGCAGCGCCACAGTTAACTCAACACAGGAGCGAGTGATGGCGCTGTTTTCTCCTGTGTTGCTAGGAGTTAAGAGCCAGTGCTGGTGCCAGAACCGCTCACCACCAGTAAAGGAAGAGGATTGTGGTGTTAGACGCTGCCCAACGGTGTCGTAAATTGTCCAGTCTGACTACCACCACCACACTACCGCTCTACCACCACCAAACTACCACTCTTACACCACCACCACACTACCACTCTACCACCACCACCACCAAACTACCACTCTTACACCACCACCACCACACTACCACTCTACCACTACCACCACCACACTACCACTCTACCACTACCACCACCACACTACTACAATTAGCTTCCTGCAGGCGCCAGACAGGAGACCTTCAAGAAATCGTTTTGCCAGATAACAAAACAATTACTGTAACTGACTTAAACCCAAGATGACTTTGTCTCCATTTATGTCACCCAACCACACCACCACCACCAGTCTACCACACCACCACCAGTCCACCACACCACCACCAGTCCACCACACCACCACCACCACATCACCCCCCACCATCAGCACCACCCTCATCCAACATCAGTCCACCACACCACACGATGGGTTAAGACCGCTAGAGACTTGATGAATTACATACTACAGATGAGTTACACATAAAAAACTGGATGTACTGTATAATGTTATGTGTGTGTGTGTGTGTGTGTGTGTGTGTGTGTGTGTGTGTGTGTGTGTGTGTGTGTGTGTGTGTGTGTGTGCTACTGTACCTATGCATTTGCCTCTGTCTACCCAGCAGGAATTGGGGACCTGGATGTTAATCGATTTGCGGATCGTATTCCGGGGTAATGGTTAGCCAGTGGAATTGGCGAGGTGTCCGGTCTTCTCGGACTATTCCTTGACACTGGGTCATGAAACCTGTTAAATCAGGGTATGGTAGTTGTGTTGGCGACAGCTTCTACACCTTAACAAATTCACGCCTAGGTGGCCCTTGGGCCGGCCATCCTCGTTGAACGAGGGACAGCCATTATGTGTAAGTGTATGTATGCGTAAGGTGTATAGATACTGAATAATTATGTACTATATGCACATTTGACTACATACATGTGATTGGGTAAATTATACATACCGATACAGATTACAATATCGTGTACACATAGGAACCATGCAGCCAGCAGACCTCACACACACACACACCCAGTTAGAACCAGAACCAACACACTACCACTCCCTCAATCTCCACCTCGCCAACACTCTCGTGCTCTACCCCGACATCACATCTTTGCAGTGTAAGCGACGTAAACACCAACATTAGTATACCGTCATTCCACTAGTCTGGCTCCTACAAATATTACGTTTTCTTTTAAGATGTTTTAAGTCTCTCAGAACTGATATGTATTGAGTTCTTGTTTTTAACTTATCAGTCTGGCCTTTTGTTTTGCCTTGAGATCTACTTTTTTTAATATATCTGTTGAAGGAAATACTGTACTTCCGTTAACCTTTGTTTAAATAACTACTCTAGGTCTGTCTGTCTCTCTCACACATTTATATTCTTTTCTCTCTCTATCACACACACACACACACACACATTTCTCTCTCTCACTCTCACACACACACACACATTCTCTCTCTCTCTCTCTCTCCACCTCCTCAATCACAACTTCGACCTATAACTTGGGGGCCTCCTCTCTCGTTGCCTAAATATCTCACAAGCCTTTGATAACTTTGGCAGCGGAATCTTAAAGGGTTCTAAAGACGCTCTGGAGATTGAGGCCAGCACCGCAGATAGATAGATTGATAGATAGATAGATAGATAGATAGATAGATAGATAGATAGATAGATAGATAGAATATTTATTCATAGTACTTATACAGATAATATACATATACATCGAAGGTATACAATAGGTAAACAATAAATGGTTAACAATAAGCCAATTTAACCTAACCTAACCTAACCTAACCTAACCTAACCTAACCTAACCTAACCTAACCTAACCTAACCAAGCCATCATCATATACTTAACATTATGAATTAACACAAACAAGAGAACACTAAACAACTGATACACGAGTGAATTAAACATGAAACTGAGTACAACAATTTTAACAAACTATTAAGACGATTTAAGATTAATTATTATAAAGTAAAAACCACAATACTGAGATTAAGAGAGACAGAGTTAACAGTTATCATTGGTCTTAAATGATGGTGTCGTATTACTGTATAAATGTATGTTATAAATTAATTTTCTTATGGTCAAATGAATGAAATTTCTGGCCTCTTCTTGAGACTGGGGGGAGGGAGGGGAGGGGGGGGGAGGAGGGAGGAGGGAGGGGGAGGGGAGGAGGTGGTGGTAGGGGGATACACTAAAGGGGCCTTTTTTCCTTTTCTCAAGTGTTAAGAAAATAAACTGTATTTCCGCCCTATGCATTGAAACAGGGACATCTTTCAATGCAGTTAGTCAGCTCTCTCTCTCTCTCTCTCTGAAATCCCTAACGACATCAGAATCTATTTTCCAATAACAAAGATTAAAAATTAATTTAATTACGACCACAAAAACCTACAACATAAACTCGTGTGTGTGTGTGTGTGTGTGTGTGTGTGTGTGTGTGTGTGTGTGTGTGTGTGTGCCCAATCATAAAACCTTAAAAATTATCTTCCTCCGCAAAAAATAATCAACAGATAAACAAAATCGAAAGAAGAAGAAGAAGAAAGAAGAAGAAAGAAGAAGAAGAAGAAGAAGAAGAAGAAGAAGAAGAAGAAGAAGAAGAAGAAGAAGAAGAAGAAGAAGAAGAAGAAGAAGAAGAAGAAGAAGAAGAAGAAGAAGAAGAAGAAGAAGAAGAAGAAGAAGAAGAAGAAGAAGAAGAAGAAGAAGAAGAAGAAGAAGAAGAAGAAGAAGAAGAAGAAGAAGAAGAAGAAGAAGAAAGAAGAAGAAGAAGAAGAAGAAGAAGAAGAAGAAGAAGAAGAAGAAGAAGAAGAAGAAGAAGAAGAAGAAGAAGAAGAAGAAGAAGAAGAAGAAGAAGAAGAAGAAGAAGAAGAAGAAGAAGAAGAAGAAGAAGAAGGAAGAAGAAGAAGAAGAAGAAGAAGAAGAAGAAGAAGAAGAAGAAGAAGAAGAAGAAGAAGAAGAAGAAGAAGAAGAAGAAGAAGAAGAAGAAGAAGAAGAAGAAGAAGAAGAAGAAGAATAAGAAGAAGAAGAAGAAGAAGAAGAAGAAGAAGAAGAAGAAGAAGAAGAAGAAGAAGAAGAAGAAGAAGAAGAAGAAGAAGAAGAAGAAGAAGAAGAAGAAGAAGAAGAAGAAGAAGAAGAAGAAGAAGAAGAAGAAGAAGAAGAAGAAAGAAGAAGAAGAAGAAGAAGAAGAAGAAGAAGAAGAAGAAGAAGAAGAAGAAGAAGAAGAAGAAGAAGAAGAAAGAAGAAGAAGAAGAAGAAGAAGAAGAAGAAGAAGAAGAAGAAGAAGAAGAAGAAGAAGAAGAAGAAGAAGAAGAAGAAGAAGAAGAAGAAGAAGAAGAAGAAGAAGAAGAAGAAGAAGAAGAAATAAATAAAGA
>NW_024728271.1:192500-243088 GCF_018991925.1 Homarus americanus
TAAGCGTGGAGTAAAGTCACTTTTTAATATAAGCGTGGAGTAAAGTCACTTTTTAATATAAGCGTGGAGTAGAGTCACTTTTTAATATAAGCGTGGAGTAGAGTCACTTTTTAATATAAGCGTGGAGTAAAGTCACTTTTTAATATAAGCGTGGAGTAGAGTCACTTTTTAATATAAGCGTGGAGTAGAGTCACTTTTTAATATAAGCGCGGAGTAAAGTAACTTTTTAATATAAGCGTGGAGTCGAGTCACTTTTTAATATAAGCGTGGAGTAGAGTCTTTTAATATAAGCGTGGAGTAAGTCACTTTTAATATAAGTGTGGAGTAAAGTCTTTTAAAATAAGCGTGGAGTAGAGTCACTTTTAATATAAGCGTGGGTAAGTCACTTTTTAATAGTTACTTTGGCGTTGAAACACTTTTACATATAACATAACGCAGTCACTTTTGTTTTGTTTTGTTAGTGCAACAAGAAACCGTGTGGTATAGTCATTAATCGCGGGATCGTAAAGAAAAAAAAATCACCTTTATCAAATTTAAGATTCAGGGGAGGATATATGTTCATCATCTGGCTTTGTGGTGAGGCTACTGGTTATATATTTATTAGTTCAATCCCCTCAACTCACCCCCGTCAAGGTCAGGGAGGAGGAGGAGGAGGGTGGTGGCGTAGGCGGTTGAGAGATGAAAATAGTAATAGGAAAAGGAAGGAGGGAAGGAAGGAGGGAGGAAAGGAGGAAAGGAGGGAAGGGAGAAGGGGAAGGAAAAGGAGGCGGCGTGTGTTTGAGATGTATCCTTAGCAATGAAGACTTTTGAGATTAACATTAATAACGTGTGTGTGTGTGTGTGTGTGAGAATGGTACACATAATCATATACGTACAGACAGACAAACAGACATGGTGCAACGCTATATATGCCTCTCTCTCTACACTCAGGGCGGGGTATATATGGCCCAAAGAAACACAACCTGAAGACTTGTAATGATACACTGTTGGGTGAAAGAACATACACAAGGTTGAGAAAAAGTGTGTGTGTGTGTGTGTGTGTGTGTGTGTGTGTGTGTGGTGTGTGTGTGTGTGTGTGTGTGTGTGTGTGTGTGTGTGTGTGTGTGTGTGTGTGTGTGTGTGTGTGTGTGTGTGTGTGTGTGTGTGTGTGTGTTAGTAAACCACTCCTATACATTTGCAAAACACCTACAAACACACCACCTCTTTTGAGACATTCCTGAGTATAAAAATATTTACAAACACACACACACACACACACACACACACACACACACACACACACACACACACACACCTGCCTGGCCTGAGAACGTATCATGAAGGCAGGAGGTTGCAGCCGCTGTTTTTGCTTGCTGGTGTGTACACGTCACTAAGTTACACCGATTACGTTATTTTCTTCTTTTTTTTCACTATGTAAGGGGGTCGGGTCACTGCCATCTGAGGGGGGGGGGGTGTTGTTGAGTGTGGGAGGAGAGGGGGTGTGTGGGGAGTGTGGTGGGAGGGGTGTGGGGGTGGGTGGGGGGAGGGTGTGAGGAGGTGTGGGAGGAGAGGGGTATGGGGGGGGGTGGGAGGAGGAGGGTGTGGGGGTGTGGTGGGGGGGACGGGTGTAGGGGGTGTGTGTAGGTTAGGGGAGGTGTAGCTGTGTGTGGTGGTCGTTGTGTTTCCTGGCCTACACTACACAGTAACACCCCTTCTTTTATCAGTAGTCTAGATGGCCGGTTAAGGGTTATCTTGCTATCCTCTTCTATATCAACTTGTTATCGTTTAAAGACAATTGTTAAATGGGTTACCTACTGTCTGTATCTGATATAAGAAGTTCATTTTAGATAGGTCACACGAGCACGTTCTAAAGCTACTAGTGATGACTGTACAGCGACACACACACACACACACACACACACACACACACACACACACACACACACACACACACACACACACACACACACACACACACACACACACACACACACACACACATGCAGGTGTTCAACTTTTACAAGGTTGGTGGTGTTACCTGCTCGTTATCCTACTGTACTACTCTGCACACCTGTCATTAATACTGTAAACCTTATAATTATGTCTTATTATTATTATTATTATTATTATTATTATTATTATTATTATTACAGTATATATTATTAATTACGATTATCATTACCATTACTACTATTATTACCACAATTATTACTACTACTACCATCATCATCATCATCATCATCATCATCATCATCATCATTATTCTCATTGTTGTTGGTGTGAGATGAAACACGTCGCTCCCCCCCTCCCGCATTGTGTCACCCTGAAGGTGGAAAATGGCAAGCACTGCACTGGATGGGGGAGGTGGGGTAGGTGGGCGAGGGAGAACCGGTATGGCAAGGTGCATGGGCGTGCGGGCGTCACACCTATCCACCATGACGCGCCAACCCTCCCCGTCCTCCCCTCACACTCAACTTTCACCCTGTTCACCACCCACCATCACACCTGCTTCCCACCCTCGTTACCTCGTCCACCATTCGTCTAGCTCCACCCTCCACCCACATTCAACGGCCTACACCCTCACTTATACACTGTCATACTAGCTACCACTATCATTGTCACACTAGCTACCACTATCTATCATTGTACACACTAGCTACCACTATCTATCGTGTCACACTAGCTACCACTATCTATCATTGTCACACTAGCTACCACATCTATCATTGTCACACTAGCTACCATTATCATTGTCACACTAGCTACCACTATCTATCATTGTCACACTAGCTACCACTATCTATCATTGTCACACTAGCTACCACTATCTATCATTGTCACACTAGCTACCACTATCTATCATTGTCACACTAGCTACCATTATCATTGTCACACTAGCTACCACTATCTATCATTGTCACACTAGCTACCACTATCATTGTCACACTAGCTACCACTATCACTGTCACACTAGCTACCACTATCTATCATTGTCACACTAGCTACCACTATCTACCATTCTGTCACACTAGCTACCACTATCTATCATTCTGTCACACTAGCTACCACTATCTATCAATCTGTCAAACTAGCTACTATCTATCATTCTGTCATACTAGCTACCACTATCTTACCACTATCTATTTCATAGGTACACTATCTACCACAATCAACTAGTATCACACCATCACCACAATCTATCACACCCGTCATCCAGTACACATGAATCACCGAGGTAGAGGAATGATATGAATGTACAGAAGCGGATGAGTAAGTCAAGTTAAGACGACAGTTGTGACACCTCCTCACCTCTCATCCGGCACCTCCTCACCTCTCCCTCTCTCTCTCTCTCTCTCTCTCTTTTAGACGACACTCCCAGGGGAAGGTTTTTGAGACGCACCAAGCAGTCAGTGAGTGGAACTAAGCCCAAGGTCTGACTGAGCCCGTCTTACCCACCACACACACACACGAGCACTAAACATTAATGGACTTCAGACCATATATACCTAACTTGTCCTCATGGTCGGGGAGGGGAGGAGGCGGTGTGTGACTGATGGCCTGGAGAACTATAATGGGGGAGGCGGAAAGGACTTAGGAGAACGTTTTAGACTAGGAAGACGAAATAGAAAGGTCTGGATTGAGGAATGGAAGGGTGTGGAAAATGGTGTACATATAGAAGAGTATAAGATTTGGAGGAGGATTCAGACAAGAGAGAGAGAGAGAGAGAGAGAGGAGAGAGAGAGAGAGACAAGACCCTCAACAACAAGCAGTAACACACTATAATCACACCACAATTCCCATCACAACACGCCACTATCATCATTCGCCTCTCTCTCTCTTCTCTCTCTCTCTCTTCTCTCTCTCTCTCTCTCTCTCTCTCTTCTTCTCTCTCTCTCTCTCTCTAAGGCTACATCAACAACCACCCGTTTATCAGGCCCAAAGTAACAGAAGTATAGCGACATCCTAGTTACTAATTATACTTCCGAGGTGTACAAATGGAAGTCAGGGCTAAACAAAGGGGACATTACAAAGGTACTCAAACTTTCCAACCAGGAGCGAACTCGTAACAATGGTTTTAAATTAGACAAATTTAGATTTAGGAGCGAAATAGGTAAACAATGGTTTGGAAATAGAGTAGTGGACGACTGGAACAAGTTACCAAATATCATCATTAACTCGAATACGCTGGATAGCTTCAAACATAGGTTGGCTGGATATATGAGCAATAGGGGTTGGGTGTAAATGGGACTGCCCAGTATGAGCCAATAGGCCCGCTGCAGTTTCCTCCATTCTTATGTTCTTATGTATAGGTCCCTTGATGTCTGTGTGTATTACGCGTACACGGTGTTTGTAAAGTCCCTTGATGTCTGTGTATTACGTATACATGGTGTTTATAAAGTCCCTTAATGTCTGTGTGTGTTACGCGTACACGGTGTTTATAAAGTCCCTTGATGTTTGTGTATTACGTTTGCAGGGTGTTTATAAAGTCATGCACAGACATCAAGGGACTTTATAAACACCGTGTACGCGTAATAGACACAGACATCAAGGGACTCAGTAAACTCCCTTACAGTACGCCTTCTGTGGCTCATGGCGGCGTTAATCCTCTTACATCACCAAGCCTGTCACCATAACGACACACACACTATACCTTATAACTTTATGGTAACACTGTCGCCATGGTGTTCCCGAGTCTCAGGAGGATGGTAAGCCGTCTGTATATCTGGAGATGTGAGAACAGTATCTACATAACCCACACTTAGTACCGCGTAAACATGGCATCTCAATTATGCTGAGACTCTGCCATACTAAATAAACTCTAGTTATATCCCCGTAAAGGTGATTAAACAGTATCCCTTGATTAAGTTAAGTTGTTCTTGATTGGAAAAATAAAATATCCCACACGCGGAAAGCAGTTTTTAGATAAATCAGTACAGGCAGGATTACTTTATTACTCTTAAACCTTTCTATGGTGGCAGTTCTGGTCTTCACGTGGTTGATATTTGTGATCAGGTCAACGCTTTCCTGTCTAGAGACCCACACATACAGTACACGTTACCCCCCCCCCCAGGCAGACCGTGACGTGTAGGGGTGGAGGTCGTCTGTCTATGGCGCCCTCCCCCCCCCCGCACCTCCTCCCTGCCTCTCCCCACACAGGTAAGCACCCCCAACACCCCTCCTATTCCCTGCACATACCCCACCCCATTCCTCTTCCCCACCCTTTCTCCAAGACGTACCTTCCTCCCCTTCCTCCCCCACCTCCTCCCTCACTAGTAGGCAACACCTGTTCACGGTTCGTTTCCACCCTCACCTCCCTCCCTCACAACCCCTCAGCCGACAAGGTCACAGCCAATGAATGATGGTCATATTACACTCTACAAAAATATTCACCTCAATACAAACCTGAATGAATGGCAATGTTTCCGGTAAATGAGAATGTATAACAGGTATAACAGGTGTAAATATGTCACACAACAGGTATGCCATTCATTAGTGTTCTGAGGTATGTAGGCAGGTCTTACCATCTGACTCAACCAGCTGGAACTATGTAGGCAGCTGGGTAAACTTGACTGAATACGAGAGAGAGAGAGAGAGAGAGAGAGAGAGAGAGAGAGAGAGAGAGAGAGAGAGAGAGGCTGATAAAGGAAAAAACAAACAGACATACAGATAAAATGAAATACAAACAGACTGAGACAAACACAGAAAAATAATAAGCACATAACTATCTCAAAAAAAAAATACTATTTCTTAAAAGCAAATACAGTAATTCATCATCATCATCACCATCATTCACCACCATCATCATCATCCTCACCATCACCATCAATTAAGTCAACACCAAAATAACTGAAAGAACAAACAAACAAACAAACAGGTAGAGTAATTATATATGTCAAAACGAAGGTAATATTTCACCTGGGTTCGTTATCGCGTTTACTACTAACACACCGAAACACATGTATAAATAATTCACTTACTTTAGCGTGTAATCAAACGTGTTGTTGTTATTATCGAAGTTATTTTGGTTATATTACTGTTATTATTTAATCTTTATTACAGTGAAACCCTCCATATAACGTACTTTCCGCTCCATAATCCGTTAGTTTGGGGAAGGGATCACATCTAACGGACCCTCGATATAACGAATTTTTTTACCTATATAGTTCATTAGATGGAGGTATCACATCTAACGGACCCTCGATATAACGAATTTTTTTACCTATATAGTTCATTAGATGGAGGTTTCACATCTAACGGACCCTCGATATAACGGACTTTCATCTCCCTGTATTCCGTTAAATATTAGGTTTCATTACGCGCGTTTTTATTTATGGTTTGTTGCTCTCGATTCGTAAACAATTACCGTGGATATAGCGATACAGTATACAGGGTCATGGAAAACGAATTATTACGTTTTAGTACAGGGTGGTCGAAAAGGAATATACCCAGATTTGAAATGGCTCTAAATTGAAATCTAGGTCATTGCTTTTCGATGACATTGTATATAAAACAATTTAAAATCATTAGGTGAAATAAATTAGGAGGGAGGGATGGAGAGTGGGAGCGAGGGAGAGGAAGGAAGGGAGGAAAGAAAGAAAGAAAGAAAGAAAGAAGGGAGGAAGGAAGGGAGGAAGGGGGCGAATCTACAGGTAATCCCAAATCAAACATTACATCAGTTATTCCCAGACCTCCTCAGAGATCGACACACCGCCACCACAGCAGTCAACACCTCCTGCAGGAAACGTGTGGATGGGTCTGCAGCCAGGTAAGTCTGAGAGGATGTGGGAGGGAGACAGAGCGAAACTATACTGAATATGGCACGTGGAGATGGGAGGGGAAGGGGAGGGGGAGAAGGATGATGATGGGGGAATTTGGGATGGGGGATGTTGCTGAGGGGGAGGGGAGGAAGTGAGGGAGGAGAGGAAGGAAGGGGTATGGGAGGAGGAAGTGGAGGGGGGGAGGAAGGGGAGGGGTATGAGGAGGAAGTGATGAGGAGGAGAAGGTGAGGAGGAGGAGGAAGGGGGGAGGAGGAGGAGGAAGAAGAGGAAGCCGAAGAAGGAGGAAGAACACTGAGTGAGGAAGTATAAGGAGATGGAGGTGGAATTAGTACATGAGCGGAGGGAGTGGTGGAGGGGAGAGAGAGAGAGAGAGAGAGAGAGAGAGAGAGAGAGAGAGAGAGAGAGAGAGAGAGAGAGAGAGAGAGAGCACCAGCATGTTGGTCACCCTCCTCCCAACACCAATACATCCGCCAGTAATGCAGGCCCTCAGGAGACACACACACACACACACACACACACACACACACACACACACACACACCCTCACACTCTTAACACCACACACTGTGTATTTACTTTTCTCTAGTTTACTACCAACCAATAACCATCCAGAAATAATATATGTTTAAATAACGAACGAATCTCTTAAATAACTACCATACATTACTCTAATAAACTAGTATATCCATCCTATATTATTTTTATTTCATCTCCACGTTAATAATAATAATCCACAATGATAAATCTTAACCGGTTCACTAGAAATCCTTACATATAACTATTACAACACTAAACACCACACCCCCAATGTAATGCTTTCAATCACAATTAATACGTAACATAAAACAGATGATCCCTCGTAAAACAAACACACAAACACAAACAGGGAAAAAAAAACACCTGGGAGACAAGCCAATATCTCATCTGTCTTCCTCCTCTTTATGTTTCCAGTAATCGTCGTTCTCTCCCCCTTTCTCTTTCTCTCAATCTCAGACAACTTAATCAATCTCGAAAGTAAATACTGTGTGAGACGATCCGGCTGGTTGGGTGGGTTGGGTGGGTTGGTGGGTTGGTGGTGGTGGGTGGGTAAAGGTGGGTGGTGGGTTGGTGGGTGGTAAGGTGGGTTGGGTGGCTGGTAGGGTGGGTGGGTTGGTGGGTGGTAGGGTGGGTTTAATCCTAAGACGAAGACAGTCAGAGGTGCAGCGCCAGAGATCAATACTGTGAGAGAGGCTGTTAGTGCAGGTATACCTCAGCCAACCTACACACACACACACACACACACACACACACACACACACACACACACACACACACACACACACACACATATATACAAGGAAATGTTTATGAAGTTTTATATATTTGACTTTGGGTTGAAGATCATCTGTTTCTTTCCTCTCCATTATCATCATCATCATCATCATATCTCGTTCGTATTGTTGTTGTTAACTCTCAAGTGTGTGTGTGTGTGTGTGTGTGTGTACTTGGTCAGCCCGGGGCACAACATATGCCCTCAATACACCTTGTCACTAAGTCATATGTTGCATAATACACAACAGGTTCTTCACTGAGCCAAATAATAATAACTCATATATTATAAACTAACCCAACCTAACCTAACCCACCCTAACCTAACCCACCCTAACCTTACTCAACCTAACCCAACCCAACTTAACCCACCCTAACCATACTCAACCTAACCTAACTTAACCAAACCCAACCAAACCTAACCTAACCCACCCTAACACTACTCAACCTAACCTAACTTAACCTAACCCAACCTAACTTAACCCACCCTAACCATACTCAACCTAACCTAACTTAACCTAACCCAACCTAACCTAACCCACCCTAACCTAACCCAACCTAACCTAACCCAACCCAACCTAACTTAACCACACCTATATACCACTCGCTGACCCCTATAATAATCACTAAGTATTAAATACCGTTAAAAGAGAAACAGTGACTAGGCTAATCAACTGTTCTGGTTGGGTAGTCGCTGACCCACACACCTGTAGACTGGTCAGGTAAGTTACTAATTAAACTCTCCTGGTGGACTTCCTGCTCACCTGGTCAATACGTCACACTCATATAACAAAAACACTACAAATAAAGTTAATATATCGAATTATCTCATTTTTAACATCACTTTATTTATTAAATGTACAAAAACCATTAAATAAACAAAGAAAAACAAAAAAACAATATAAATTTGTGTATATTAAAAAAAACATTGAAATTTAATATTGTTATAAAGATATTGTTTTTTTTTGTTTTTAATACCGTCACTAAGACACACTCCAGTATAACTCACTCAAGAATATTACTATTGTTTTCATATTCACAAATGAAAAATACAAATAAGAAAATATGCAAAAATAATAATAATTTCACTTATCTTGATGTACCATAATTGTTGTTTTCGTAGACTATTGCAGGTAAACAAATAAACAACCAGAGAGCCAACAAATAAACAACAACAACAACAACAACCAGGTCCCCAGGTGTGAGACGGCAAGGTGGGTGTCTGGCTCGGGTTGGGTTGGGGGTAGGGGGGGAGCCGCGACCTACCTAACCCTTCCTTCCCTGGCTGTCATGCACGTCTCCCGCCCGCCCTCCCGCCCGCCCGCCCGCCCGCCCGCCTGGTGAAATATGGTAAATCCCACATTTTAATTTCAAATGGTGACACAGGTGAAAGCATTTAGACTGTGATGGTAGAGAGGGGAGCCGGAGGTATATTACAGAGGGGACTCACCTCACCCTACAGTTCCTGACCTCGTTCTTCTTCTTCCAACTGCTGTTCGTCTCTTCCTTCCTCCTCCTCCTCCTCCTTTTAATACTACTACTCTTCCTCCTCTTCCATCTGCTGTTCCTCCATCTACTCCTGTTCCTCCTATCTACTCCTGTTCCTCCTATTTGTCCTCCTCCATCTACTCCTGTTCCTCCTATTTGTCCTCCTCCATCTACTCCTGTTCCTCCTCCTCCATCTACTCCTGTTCCTCCTATTTGTCCTCCTCCATCTCCTCCTGTTCCTCCTACACCTCCACCTGTGACCCTCAGTAATCAACATTAGCCCCACCATCGCTGCAGCAGATGTTGATGAAACAACCACATGGTAATCTGGGCGGGACCGTGTGAGGTACACAGCTGGTTAGGTTATTATCACATCACCGTACAGGTGCACCAGTCAATACAATTATTATAGATTTGAAAATGATAACAAAACACAAACATTATTTCAGAATAATATATATCATATGTGTGTGTGTGAACTGTTAATTAACGTGTGTTGATATTTCACCGCACTGTATTGTCCCACTGTTCTCCAACAACGAAGGTCAAACTTAAAATTTGAAGAGAAATTGGCAAAACTAAATAAGATTTATTGGAGGGATAAGGAGAGGGAATGAGGAAGGAAAGTGGAGGGAGAGGGAGGTGTAGACTGGAAATGTCTCCATCCCTCCCTCCCTCCCTCCCTCCCTCCTGCCACCCACTAGTCCAGCAGCCGTGACTTACCCGGCCTGGCCTGGACCCCCTGACACTGCTGTTGCCGTCTTACCTGTAAATACACAAAAAATTCATAATGAAATAAAAATCCACCCACTGACATCTCCACATCAATCCAAACATATCTTACTCCACATATAAAAATACATAAATAAAACCTGGAAAGGAAAAAGATGAAGAAATTAATGCGTAAGAAAGAGAATGAGAAGAGGAAACATCAGGGTTGGGACTTACGCCCGAACATAATTTTGTGTTTTAGGTCAGAGGCGAGAAACCGGTTATGTGATGATGAACTGAGTGTTAAGTGACCGTCTGGCGAGTAACTGTGTGAGAATATTGCCGGCCTCTTCCACTCTTGTTGGTTATCAATGTTTATGTCGATGCTTCAATGACTGTATGTCTTTTTAACTCTCTATATAAAACAGTATCCCCTTTAGTTATCAGTGTGTCAAGGTACTATACTGTACACTACACTGTATAATGTAATACTGTACCATTACGTTCATGCATCTCCGTAAATGAGTGGAGGATTCGCCTCTCTCTCTCTCTCTCTCTCTCTCTCTCTCTCTCTCTCTCTCTCTCTCTCTCTCTCTCTCTCTCTCTACCAAGCGTTTCGCCTCTTTCACTCGTCACAGAGAAGTGAACTTTGTCTCTTTTTTTTTCTTCTGGTCAGAAAACTTTTCTCTTTTCGAATTATTGTTTAATGAAAAAAAACGCTTTCCCTATTTCGGTGAAGAATTGGTGTTTTTTCGACTTTTCAATTACAATTTAATAAACGACCCGATCAATCGCCTTCTTTATTCTAGTACAGAAAACCCCTCTTTTATCGCTTTAATTATTATGTTAAAAAGTCTTATCTTTCCTATTTTGACGGTTAGATTTTTTAAATAATTTTCTAGGACCGATTTTCTCTTCATGAGATGAGTGTTCAACGTGATACCTGAAGGTTGTGTAGGGGGGGGGGCAGTACTCCACCACCACCAGGTACTGTTATAGCTCACTCTTACCGCTACAGTACAACGGTTGGGATCCTGTGAATTATGGAAATGTTTTACAACGGCTTAAAACATTAATATAAAGACAATATAGACTATGCTAGTGAAAACACATCTATTAAAAGTACATTTTAAAATTGTTTATAAAAAATAAATACAATAAGATATTTACGTTTCCTGTGCCTACGACATTTTTCCCCATGTTTATTTATTCTTGACAATTTCAAGTATCTAAAACAACAACATATTTCAGTATTATCAAGATAGTGAATGAGTTAAATGAGAGAGAGAGAGAGAGAGAGAGAGAGAGAGAGAGAGAGAGAGAGCCGCCGAGGTCACTATATCCGGCCGGGCAGGTGAATACGACCTGACCCTTCCGAACAGCTGACTTGTATTGACCACCCCACCACCCTCTTCCTGCCTCCTCTCGTGTTCCCCCTCCTCCATCCCCCATTGCCCCCCCACCTCCTCCCCCACCCTCTCCCCCTACTGCTGCTGTTATTACCGCCACAGACGTTACTATTGTTGTTATAATCCATATTCTTGTTATAACTATTGTAGGTGATCTTGCCTTTGTTGTTACAGATACGGTATGTTGTAGATTCGTGGCTACTGTTGTGATCAGGGTATCGTAGTGGTAGTTGTGGTAAAAGGCCTCCTTGATGTCATCCTCTGCATCCAGTGTTGGGGCGTATGTACTGATGAAGAAGGCATGACGTCAGTGATTCAGTGGGACTCGAAGCATCATGAGGTGCTCGTTGATCCCAACAGGCATTTCAGTTAGCCTGTGTAGGATGCATTGTCGGATGGCAAAACCAACTGCATAAATGCAATTTTTCTCTGCAGCAGGCTTTCCCTTCCAGAAGGTATAGCTAGACCCCCGCTTTGTGAGTCGACCTTCATCTGGGAGTCGGGACTCACTAATGGCTGCTATGTCGATGTTATACCTAGCCATCTCTTTTGCCATAAGACCAGTTCTTCTTTCAGGACGACATTTGTGCCAGTATCCAGAAGGGTCCTGACATTCCATGCAGCGACCATAAGAGTTTGTATAGTTCGTTTTTGTTTGTATCTGTGAATATGAGTTTGTTTTCGACCACATAAGGATGACCTTACTGGGTGCGGTTGCCCATTCAGGTTGGTTCTTTAGGCAGGCTATGTTTAGGGCACCTTTTCTAGCCCCCTCCCCATGTGGGGTGAGCAGAGCGGTTCCTCGAAAGGGCTGCTCAGACGCACAAACAGGACCGGATTGCAATGCTGCCTAGATCTCAGTGCATAAACGACCATCTTATCTATGCCGCCTATGTGCAGAGTTGTGACTAGAGACTCCCGGCAGTCACCTCTGCCTGTCCCCATCGCCACTCATCCGTCTCCATAGGACTTTTGGGGGTATAGGGGTTTTGATGAAGATGAGAAGTATGATGAGCTGGATGATGGCTGCGTGGAGTTGATTTATGTGGTGAGGCAGGAGTGCAGGCTGCAACCACACATCTTGGCTCTCCCTTTTCCTGATCCAGTGGTGTAAGTGTTGCAACGACTGGGGAGAGGGAGAGTTGCAATAGACTGCCGATAGCTCAGTTTGTTGGGTTTCGCCTTAGTAACCTGTCCATCTTGCATTGCCTTCATCCGCAGTGTAGTTGTTGGGTTCCTATGTTGGTTACCTCTTCTTGTTGGAGCTCTGTAAGCATGTCTGCCTGATGAGGGGCTCCACCGCAGATTTTTCGTTTGGGGTCTACTCCCATAGCCTTATACCTACTGCAAGGCAGTGGGGCAGTGGCTGGTAGGCGCCAGGACGTGTCCACATGCCAGTGGGTCTATGTTCCGTCCCTCTGGGGCCCACTGCTGCTTCGAGATCCCCTGCTGGTATAGCCTGGGATTGTGAGGCACCCAGTTACCGTGTGTTGCCACGAGGAGGCACAGCAGAAGTCTTGGTGGTGAAGAGGCTGTGTCCTGGCAGGGGAGAACTTATGGAAGTTGCTTCCCTGTTTGTCACGAAGGCTAGCCAGAGGCGGTAGCTGAAAACGAGAGGAAGCAAGCATAATGCTGCTACACTAGACGCATTACACCACCCTGTGTACACACACACACACACACACACACACACCAATCGACTTAATTCACACAAGAAATAACCTACCCTGTTATTATATATTTATATGCTAATGTAATAAGTTATTCCAAACATAATCGTCTACCCCAATGCTTTAATTTCTATTACTCTCAAGGTTTATTATCTCCCAAAAACAAATTTAGACTCGCCTTAATATAAATTTACATACACAGTACAGTATAATCACGCTGTATGAAAATTTACAATACTTGTATATTCACACTTATATACTTACAATAAAGTCTACAAATCATTGTAAATTTTTCTAACGTTTATAAATGCATGAAATTTAACCAATTACTTTATAATTATACTTAAACAATACTTTAAAAAATCGAAGTTTTATTACATAAAATTATGATAAATGTTTTTCTGTTCTGTAAGAGGATTTCATACTGGGACCTGATGTTAAGTTAAATACATAAACGATTATTCGGAGATCTGTGACTCACGTATTTTATACACTCACCAACTCACTCACTCATGTACACCTTAAAATAAATAATACACTACTCCACAATTTCAAAATAATTTATACATTAATTCATTGATCTATTTACATATTTACATAATGTCATATAAACTATAGCTCACCATCTTATTATTTCCAGTACGGTATTTTTATTTTTATTTCACTTTATTTATCGTTTTAGATATACTATTTAAATACCTTCGCTATAATTCTTTCTTGTATATCTTTGTATTGCTTCTCATTTAATAAAGAACGTTCTATTGTTCATGCTAAGTTTCATGACAAAGTTTTCACCCAGTGAGTTTTTACAACACTAATGGAGTTTCTTTGACCACAAATACTAGTCTCAACACACATAATTCTGCCACCCCCCCAAAAAAGTGTTGCCTGCGTCCACTTACAGATCAGGTGTTGCTGGGAGCGTGTACAGTACAGAATACAGTCTGGTTGGATTGAATAAAAAAAAAACTCATTGGTACAGATCACGAATAGATGTTACACTGTACTTTAATAATTCTTGTTCAAAACTGTATCGAACCCCAGATGAGAGATATTACAGTGCCTCGTTACAGCTGTTCGGAGATTCGTTCTGGCTGTTCGGAGATTCGTTCCAGGTGTTCGGGGATTCATTCCAGTTATTCGAAGTCTCGTTCCTGCTGTTCGGATTCCCAGGATTGTTAAGGTGACTTTAGTTAGATTATACGTGGTCGTTAAGGAGTGAGTGAGGTGGACGATTAGATACAGAGCTCGCCGCCAACTTCTATGGTCGTAGGATCGAGCCCAAAACCACCACCAGTCTATCAAACCGTGAATCAGCGACTAAATTTACCACTGGGGAAGTGTAGGCAGTCGAGTGCAGTGTTGGCCAAGCTCCTAAATAGTTTTTTCCAGGAGAAATCACCTTAATTCCTGTTTCTTTATGTTAGGTTAGGTTAGGTTAGGTTAGGTTAGGTTAGGTTAGGTTAGGTTAGGTTCGGTACGATGAGAATATGAAAACCTGTCAAACAACGGAGGGAGCGAGGAATTGGTGGTGACGCAGAGGATTACACACACACACACACACACACACACACACACGTCACTGAGTGTTTTATATTAGCTTATGCGTGAGAATTCTGATGTGTTATAATTTGTTTTTTCTTCACTGTGTGTGTGTGTGTGTGTGTGTGTGTGTGTGTGTGTGTGTGTGATGCGGATGTAGCGAACATATATAATCTCCTGAGGTTATTTTCAGTAACCTGTACCGATTTCCTGACAAGGAGGACGAGGAGATGAAGGAAGGAGGAGGAGATGAAAAGAGGAGGAGGGAGGAGAAGGAAGAAGAGGAGGAGGAGGAGGAGGAGGAGGAGGAGGAGGAGGAGGAGGAGGAGGAGGAGGAGGAGGAGGAGGAATGAAAGAGGAGAGGAGGAAGAGGAGGAGGAGATGAGAGGAGGAGGAGATGAAGGAAGAGGAGGAGGAGATGAAGAAGAGGAGGAGGAGGAGGAGAGGAGGAGGGAGGAGGAGGTAAATTTGACTTTTCACAACAAATCTCACTTTACTTTCCTTACTTAATCCTCAAGTGAGTAATCCCTCCCCCCTCCCTCCTCCCCCCCACACACCCTTCAACACAACTCTCCTGGTATACTAAAGACAGGTTGTGTTGCAGGGTTGTGGAAGCTGTAGGGTGTGGTAGTCAATAAGTGAAAATTTGGAGTGTTGGCTAATGAGTGTGTGTGTGAGTGTGTGAGTGTGTGTGTGTGTGTGTGTGAGTGTGTGTGTGTGTGTGTGTGTGTGTGTGTGTGTGTGTGTGGTCTGGGGTGGCTGGGTGGTGTGTTATAATGAAGCCACATTAGTGTACTCGACTCAGTAATGCTGTTATCCACCTCCCACACCTCTCTCTCTCTCTCTCTCTCTCTCTCTCTCTAAAATATTACTCTCTCTCTTTCTCTCTCACTAAACTATCACTTCACAGATTACACACACACACACACACACACACACACACACACACACACACACACACACACACACACACACTTGTCAGTCATACAAAACTCTTGACCGTGATCCTCTCTCTCTCTCTCTCTCTCTCTCTCTCTCTCTCTCTCTCTCTCCCTTCCCAAAATTCATTAATACAGTGTGAACCAAAATGAATACCGAGATATCAAATCCTTCTATATTCAACTCCTTCTTTTTCCACCACACTGTATAATTGCTACAGTCCTTCACTATTTAAGTAACTCATTATCCCCAGCTTATCTGACTATCAACTCATTATCCCCAGCTTATCTGACTATCAACTCATTATCCCCAGCTTATCTGACTATCAACTCATTATCCCCAGCTTATCTGACAATCAACTCATTATCCCCAGCTTATCTGCTATCAACTCATTATCCCCAGCTTATCTCTATCAACTCTATCCCCAGCTTATCTATCAACTCATTATCCCCAGCTTATCTATCAACTCATTATCCCCAGCTATCTATCAACATTATCCCACTTATCTTATCTATCCCCAGCTTATCTATCATATCTATCGCTTATCTATCAACTCATCATCCCCAGCTTATCTATCAACTCATTATCCCAGCTTATCTCTATCAACTCATTATCCCCAGCTTATCTGACTATCAACTCATTATCCCCAGCTTATCTGACTATCAACTCATTATCCCCAGCTTATCTGACTATCAACTCATTATCCCCAGCTTATCTGACTATCAACTCATTATCCCCAGCTTATCTGACAATCAACTCATTATCCCCAGCTTATCTGACTATCAACTCATTATCCCCAGCTTATCTAACTATCAACTCATTATCCCCAGCTTATCTATCAACTCATTATCCCCAGCTTATCTATCAACTCATCCCCAGCTTATCTATCTAACTCCAGTATCAGCTTATCTATCAACTCATCCCCAGCTTATCTATCAACTCATTATCCCAGCTTATCTATCTAACTCATCCCCAGCTTATCTATCAACTCATTATCCCCAACTTATCTATCAACTCATCCCAGCTTATCTATCAACTCTGTCCAACATCTATCAACTCATCTAGCTTATCTATCAACTCATTATCCCCAGCTTATCCTATCAAAACTCATCCCAGCTTATCTATCAACTCATCCACAACATCTACTCAACTCACATACAGCTTATCTATCAACTCATCCCAGCTTATCTATCAACTCATTATCCCAGCTTATCTCAATATTATCAAACTTATCTATCAACTCATCCCCAGCTTATCTATCGCTCATTATCAGCTTATCTGACTGTCATGGTGGCTTAATGCAGGAAGTATATTACAATAGTTTACTTTGTGTGTTTCTCTTTTAAGTATTTACAAGTGTTGTTTATTGTTATATGTCTAAGGCTTCTTTCTGTGTGTGTGTGTGTGTGTGTGTGTGTGTGTGTGTGTGTGTGTGTGTGTGTGTGTGTGTGTGTGTGTGTGTGTGTGTGTGTGTGTCTGTGTGTGTGTGTGTGTGTGTGTTTTATTGTTATATGTCTATGGCTCTTTTCTGTGTGTGTGTGTGTGTGTGTGTGTTCTTTATGTATACTGTACACTAATCTGCAGCCATCACTAGCACCACCACTACCATTACCACAACCACCGTCACTACTACCACCACTACCACTACTACCATGACCATCACCATCATTACTATTAAACTGCCCACTAACACTACCACCAGGCTGCCAATCACCTCACCACCCTCCCCCAGTAGTCAAACCCCTCAATGCTTGTTATCTCTCACCTAGTCTCTCCCACCATCTCTCATAACTGCTTCAACCTGTGCCTTCCAGATCTCTCTCTCTCTCTCTCTCTCTCTCTCTCTCTCTCTCTCTCTCTCTCCCTCTCTCTCTCTCTCTCCTTCTTCTTGTTCTTTCCTGTTCCTGTTCATCTATCTCCTCTGCTTTCCTCCTCTGTCGCTCCCTTTCTCCTCCTCCTCATCTTCCTCCATCTCTGACCCCCCTCATCCTCATTCTTCTCCTTCTTCTTCTTTCTTCTTCTCCTCCACACCTCCCCGTCCGCCTCTCCTGATCTGACGGCTGGATGTATCCCCCACACACTGAGGAAAGAAAAGAACACAAGAGGCGGTGAAGAAGATAGAGAAAAAAGAGCTCAGTCGGAGGAGAAAGAGGAGGGAAGAGGAGAGAAGAGGAAGCAGGAGGAGGAAAGACGGAGGATGGAGGAGACGAGTTTAATTTCTTCAGAAGGAGAAAAAGGAGGAGGATGGGCGTGAGAACCTAGGGACGTGGAGGAGGAAGGAGGAAGGAGGAGGTCAGCCGGTGAGGTCAGGAGGTCAGACTAGGTCATCATGATGGAGGTCCCAGAGAAAGGATCATCCCTCGATCTCTTTGACTTATCTAACGAAGGTCGAGCACTGCCACGGCTTCCCTACAACAGGTCTACAGTCCCTACCCACCACTCCATCTACCTTATCCCTCTATCCTCATCAATTCCCAACCACCCCTATCCACCCCTACCCCATAGCCACCCTTAACAACCCTATGCCACATATCCACCCCTAACAACTCCTGCACTCTAATCACCCCACCCCTATACCACCCCCCACTAACCACCTTATCCATATCACACTAACCACCTTCACCATATGTATCACTAACTGATCCATCACCCAACCCTACACACAAACCCCTATCCACACCCAACCACCCCTAGCCCAGCCCTTACCAGAATACGATATAACACCAATATTTTACAAAAGTGTGTGTGTGTGTGTGTGTGTGTGTGTGTGTGTGTGTGTGTGTGGTTGTATGTAGAGTAATCACAATTGAGACAACGATAAAACACACACACACACACACACACACACACACACACACACACACACAGGTATACAAGGAACTTACACCACCATGGAAGGAAAACAACCCTCGTAGACAGAGAGACAGACGAGGTCTAGACAGAATACTAATTAAACCAAAAGGGGGTGGACGGGGAGGAGAGGGGGGAGAGGGGGAGGGGTTAGTCCATGCGTGTGTGGTGAGCCATGGTGACCAGCCCGGCTCGCTACTGGACCCAAGAGGAACACAGTGAGGCGAAATAAGATCTCCGTGAGGTAGAGAACACTGATGGGTGAACAGTAGTGAGGGGGGAGGAGGAGGAGGAGGAGGGGGAGGCTGTGATGAAGGAGGGGAGAGGGTATGAAGGTAGGAGAACGGGGAGGAGGAGGAAAGGAGGATAAAGACTGGAAGAAGAGGAGAGGAGGGGGGAGGCTGTATGAAGGAGGGGGAGAGGGTAATGAAGGTAGGGGAGAACGGGGGGAGGAGGAGGAAAGGAGGATAAAGACTGGAAGAAGAGGAGGAGGAGGGGGGAGGCTGTATGAAGGAGGGGAGAGGGTATGAAGGTGGGGAACGGGAGGAGGAGAGAGGAGGATAAAGACTGGAAGAAGAGGAGGAGGAGAGGAGGGGAGGCTGTATGAAGGATGGGGAGAGGGTATGAAGGTAGGGAGAACGGGGGGAGGAGGAGGAAAGGAGGATAAAAGACTGGAAGAAGAGAGGAGGAGGCAAGGCGGGGAGGGGAGGGAGGGAAGCGTAATGACAGCCTGACAGAGACCATTACTAAGGCCCTCACAGTAGGTGGTGCTAGTCGGTGTTCTCTCTCTCTCCCCTTTTCCCCTCACCCTCTCCTTCGTCCATATAAGCTTCTTCTTTTTCCCCTCTCCAATGACCTTCCTCTCACCCTCACTGTCCCTCTCAACTCTCTCCCCTCTCACTCCCTTCCTAGGTCCATACTCTTATTCCTCTCTTACTTCCCTCTCCATGACTCCTTAAATTTGTCTCCATCTCCTTAAGAAGAAACAAGGAAACGTAACTGCTTCTCTCTCTCTCTCTCTCTCTCTCTCTCTCTCTCTCTCTCTCTCTCTCTCTCTCTCTCTCTCTCTCTCTCTCTCTCTCAAAGCTGGACTGCAATCCGACATCCTGCAGTTCAAGTTCAAAGCTTCAACACCAAATAATTAACGCCTCACCTTTCCCCACACCTCACCTGCTTCCCCCCCTCACCTCACCTGCCTACCCCCTCCACCTCTCCTGCTGCTTCCCCTCCACACACCTCACCTGCCTTCCCCTCACCTGCCTCCCCTCACACCTCACCTGCCTCCCCCTCTCATCTCACCTGCCCCCCTCACACCTTTAGACACTATCTAGAGAAGGGATGTACGTTAAGACTAATTAATTCCACAACCAAGACTAAAGTAACACTAATATTCTTTCAGTATGTCAGTGTGTCGGTCAGTAAAGGTCGTGACACACTTGCATAGTCCTCCTTCCTCTTCTCTCCCTCACCCTACACCTGTCACCCTCAGAGTATAAAGGGTGAAGAGCCATCACCATCACCATCACCATCACCATCACCACTATCATCGACCACTACAGCTACCACAACCACCACAAACATCACAACTATTACCACTATCACTATACCCGCCACCACCACACCGCCACCACAATCACCACAACCATTACCACTACCACCACCACCACCACCCTCTATCTTTCAACACAAGTTAACACGCAATGGTACAGTAGGGTACATGAAACAACATAATACAGTGTATGGGTTTTAAAAGTGATTCATTGTAACTCAGGTCCCAGCACCCAGCAGGACCAAGACTAGTGTGGTGGTAGACTCAGGTCTCAGCACCCAGCAGGACCAAGACTAGTGTGGTGGTAGACTCAGGTCTCAGCACCCAGCAGGACCAAGACTAGTGTGGTGGTAGACTCAGGTCTCAGCACCCAGCAGGACCAGGACTAGTGCACCCAGCAGGAAGGACTAGGTAGTGTGGTGGTAGACTCAGGTCTCAGCACCCAGCAGGACCAAGACTAGTGTGGTGGTAGACTCCAGGTCTCAGCACCCAGCAGGACCAGGACTAGTGTGGTAGTGTGGTGGTAAACTCAGGTCCCAGCACCCAGTAGGACCAAGACTAGTGTGGCAGTGTGGTGGTAGACTCAGGTCCCAGCACCCAGCAGGACCAGGACTAGTGTGGTAGTGTGGTGGTAGACTCAGGTCCCAGCACCCAGCAGGACCAGGACTAGTGTGGTAGTGTGGTGGTAGACTCAGGTCCCAGCACCCAGCAGGACCAAGACTAGTGTGGTAGTGTGGTGGTAGACTCAGGTCCCAGCACCCAGCAGGACCAGGACTAGTGGTAGTGTGGTGGTAGACTCAGGTCTCAGCACCCAGCAGGACCAGGACTAGTGTGGTGGTAGACTCAGGTCTCAGCACCCAGCAGGACCAGGTCTAGTGTGGTAGTGTGGTGGTAGACTCCAGGTCCCAGCACCCAGCAGGACCAAGACTAGTGTGGTAGCCCAGCACCCAGCAGGACCAGGACTAGTGGTAGTGAGTAGACTCAGTCCCAGCACCCAGCAGGACCAGGACTAGTGTGGTGTGGTGGTAGACTCAGTCCCAGCACCCACCCTCAGGTCCCAGCACCCAGGACCAGGACTAGTGTGGTAGTGTGGTGGTAGACTCAGGTCCCAGCACCCAGCAGGACCAGGACTAGTGTAATGTGGTGGTAGACTCAGGTCCCAGCACCCAGCAGGACCAGACTAGTGTGTAGTGTGGTGGTAGACTCAGGTCCCAGCATCCAGCAGGACCTGGACTAGTGTGTAGTGTGGTGGACTCAGGTCCCAGCACCCAGCAGGACCAAGACTAGTGTGGTAGTGTGGTGGTAGACTCAGGTCCCAGCATCCAGCAGGACCTGGACTAGTGTGGTGGTAGACTCAGGCTCAGCACCCAGCAGGACCAAGACTAGTGTGGTGGTAGACTCAGGTCTCAGCACCCAGCAGGACCAGGACTAGTGTGGCAGTGAGGTGGTAGACTCAGGTCCCAGCACCCAGCAGGACCAGGACTAGTGTGGCAGTAGACTCAGATCCCAGCACCCAGCAGGACCAGGACTAGTGTGGCAGTGAGGTGGTAGACTCAGGTCCCAGCACCCAGCAGGACCAGGACTAGTGTGGCAGTAGACTCAGGTCCCAGCACCCAGCAGGACCAGGACTAGTGTGGTAATTGGTGGTAAACTCAGCCCTCAACGTCACCACCAACACCGTCCCTCGTAAATCATGAAACACACGCTCTCACGTCACGGGTCATCTTTCCTTACAAGTTTCTCCAACACCAATTTGTTCATTTTACTGTTAACATTCTCAAAAAAAAAAAAAAATTGTCTGGTCGTAATAACGTTCTCGGTGACATTAAATAAACTATGACTGTTAATTGTGTTTCTCTGTGTTGTTATTGTTATTGTTATTACCATCATCGTTATTATCGTCATTACCATTCGCATTGTTATCGTCGTCATTATCTTCACTATCATTATCGTTATTATTATCATGAATATAATTGTCGTTGTATCATCATCATCATCATAACTATTGTAATTATCATCATCAACATCGTCACTATCATTGTCATCATCATTATCCTCCTCCTCTTCGTTATAATCATCATCATAATTATCTCCATCATAACCTCTTATCATCATCACTCCTCACCATCACCCTCATCATCACCTTTATCATCATCACCTTCATCATCATCACCATCATCATCATCACCATCAGCCTGCATCAGTCCCCCTACAGGTGGATACTGGGTGAAGGTCTCCCCCTTACCTGTCTACACCTGAGTCTTCTAACCTTACCTGTCCACTGACTGCCTCCAATACAGGTAAAATTAAGTCAGTCTTCCACGAGTGATAGTTTATTCTCTTCCCCCTCTCTCTCTCTCTGGCATTATAGTCTGCTACAAAATAATAATAATACAAATAATAATAATAATAATAATAATAATAATAATAATAATAATAATAATAATAATAATAATAATACTGCTGTCATTATTACCATTAGTCATATTATTATTCTTGTCGAGGTTTTATGTTACTATTGCGTGTCTCAGTATTAAGTCGAATTTCCACGGTACTAATTTGCCTAACTGGACCAAATTCACACTTCTCTAACAACCAAAAAAAAAAAAAAAAGAAGGGAACCCGCACCACCCCGCCCCGCCCCGTAAATATTAACGAGGTATTTTTTTGTCAGGCGCCAAGAGGTCGTCAGTGATACAGTAGACAACTACCAATTAACCCATTCACAGTACTTTTTTTTTACGCGCCTCAAGAAATAGCGTTTAACTCCGTCATCTTAACCCCGACATTACCTTCAAGTCCCTCTTATGCGTTTTGCTCATTATCTCCTCTTTCTATCAATGGGTGGGTGAGGGGAGGAGTGGGTGGGTGTAGGGAGGAGTGGGTGGGTGTGGGGAGGAGTGGGTGAGTGTGGGGAGGAGTGGGTGGGTGTGGGGAGGAGTGGGTGAGTGTGGGGAGGAGTGGGTGGGTGTGGGGAGAAGTGGGTGGGGGATTGGGTTGAGAGAGACAGAGAGAGAGAGAAGGGAGGCTTGGGAGAGTAATTGGGGAGGATTAGGTCGGGTGGAATGAGTTGGGAGTGCGTTGGGTGGGGGAGAGTAGGTGGGGGAGAGTAGGTGGGGAAGGGGGAGTAGGTTGTGGGGGAGTAGGTGTGGGAGGAGTGGGTAGGGAGTGGGTTAGGGAAAGTAGAAGGGAGAGGTGTGGTTTAAGGTCAGTGGCTGAGGTTATCGGTACGGGGGGTGGGGAGGGGAGAGATGGGGTTAAGAGGTAAGGAGAAGAAGTAGGAGGAGGAGGAGGAGGAGGTGGTGGAGGAGGTGCCGGCGTCAGCGGAACAAGCGGCCAGTCATGGTGCACATCCGTGGCGGCTCTCCCTCGTGGCACCCGCAAAGATAACGTGCTCGAGGAGGACCTTATGATACCGCCCGTCCATCAAACCATCCACCCAACCGCCCGCATAACCCCCAGAGTGACACCCTTGCTCCTCCTGTGGTTGGTTGGGTGTTGAGAGTAGCAGGAGTTTTTTAAGTTAGTGGGAGGAGGTAGCAGTCATCCTCCTCCTCCTCCTCCTGCCTCACACCGCCCACAGCTGTTTCTCTTACCTCACCCCACCCGTAACAGCTCCTCACCACGCCCACACAACAGAATCCCACCCTAACCCACAGCTGTTTCTCTTACCTCACCCCACCCGTAACAGCTCCTCACCACGCCCACACAACAGAATCCCACCCTAACCCACAGCTGTTTCTCTTACCTCACCCCACCCGTAACAGCTCCTCACCACGCCCACACAACAGAATCCCATCCTAACCCACAGCTGTTTCTCAAACCTTTAGAACCTCACCACGCCCACAGATGTACCCCACCCCACCCCACCACAGCTGTTACACCCGCCAAAGTACAACACTTGTAATACTACTGCAAAGCCGCTGCCTCTCACCCGATAGATGACTCACATATCTAGTGAAGCCTCAGTCACTCTTACACACCAGCTTGTTGTCATTCTCGAACTTTTTCTCTTGATCCAAAATTTTACCATCAGATATTTTTTTAATTATCTTCGTGTTTATATTGACTATAAATTGGCCATCTGTTTTTTTTAGGATTACGCGAAGATTAGGCACTCTATGTTAATCCACCCAAAGTTAAACCACACTGATGCTAACCAAACTTAACCTAATATAAATTTCCTTAATCCAACCTAACCTAAAATAACCTGAACCAAACTTAGTAGTCTAACATAATACAGTATAACCTTACTTAATCTAACCTAACCTAACCCAATCCAACATAACCTGACCTAAACTAACTTGGTTTAACATATTATAACCTTACTTAACCTTATCTAACCTAACCTTAATTAAACTAACATGATCTAACACAATATGATCAACCTAACCTAACCTAACCTAACCTAACCCAACCTACCCCTCGCCAGGTAGCATTAGAATAATTTAATCATCAGGTGACATAAATAGGGCGGCAGATTAATTCAGGGCAGGCTGCAAATGCATTACAGGAGGATCTAAATAAACTGCAGGGGTGGTCTGAAAAATGGCAAATGAAATTCAACACCAGCAAGTGCAGCGTACTTAATATTGGAAGAACAAATACTGATAATGTATACAGTCTTAACAACATCAACCTAGAGAAGTCGACTTGTGAAAGAGACCTAGGGGTACTTGTAAGCCCGGACCTACGGCCTAGAAAACAGTGCGTTAATGTTCGAAATAAGGCAAACAGAGTATTGGGTTTTATATCTAGAAGTGTAAGTAATAAGAGTGTAGAGGTCTTATTGCAACTATATCTTGCGCTAGTCAGGCCGCACCTGGATTATGCGGTTCAGTTCTGGTGCCCCTATTATAGAATGGATATAAATTCACTAGAGTCGGTGCAGCGAAGAATGACAAAAATGATTCCGGGACTTAGAAACCTTCCATATCAGGATAGGTTAAAGAAACTTAACTTGCATTCCCTAGAAAGACGAAGAGTGCGGGGAGATATGATAGAAGTATTTAAGTGGGTGAAAGGAATCAATAAAGGGGATATAGATAAAGTTCTTATAATATCCGAGCAGGATAGGACGCGTAGCAACGGATTCAAGTTGGATAAGTTTAGGTTTAGGATGGAGATAGGAAGAAACTGGTTCACAAATAGGGTGGTGGACGAGTGGAACAAGCTTAGCAACTTTGTAGTGGGTGCGGGAACTCTGGAAAGTTTCAAAAGGAGGCTAGATAGATTCATGGATGATAGAGAGTGGTAGTAACTCTCGACAGGAGCTGCCATGCACAGGCCAACCGGCCTATTGCAGACTCCTTATTTTCTAATGTTCTTATGTTCTTATAAGGTAAGGTACTTAAAAGCCATGTCAACTTCATACTTAATGACCTCGTGTCTGTAAGTGTGTTGGTGACATGAGATCTGTTCAACCAGTGGAGATGAGACATGTTTTAGGATAGGAAGAAGTGCCATAGTAAGAGGTGAGAAAATGGTAGTGTGAGAAATAAACAAAGAGAGAGAGAGAGAGAGAGAGAGAGAGAGAGAGAGAGAGAGAGTACAGCATGTTCCCAGGGGTCAACCTTATTATCAGCCTTGCCTTTACCACCGTCAGCACGAGGTTCCCCAGGGAGAGTCTCGAGCCGCTGCTATTCATTCACTACCATCACCACCACCACTGATCTTAAGGGGGAAGGATTTACGTATACTCACCGACACAAGCCACAAGACGTCACTTTTTTGATTACAGCTAAACTCAACCAAGAACACTCTGGTGTGTGTGCATCTCTAACCCTACCACTGTAATTAACCCCACCAACAGGATGCACTGCTTTCACACACACACACAGTCAATGAAAGGTAGACATACGACAATCCTCAAGACGTGAGCTCCTGCTTGTACAAGGACTATCAGCGATGATTTGTCAGAATAATGAGACCAAAACGACTGGTCAACACCAGCGACGAATAAAAATAGCATTGAAGACAAGATCCTGAGGATTATTACACCATTTGGAGATAATACTGAAGGGAGAGGGGAGGAGGGAGGGAAGAGGGGAGGGAGGAGGAGGGAAGAGGGGGAGAGGAGGGAGGAGGGAGGGAGGAGGGAGGAGGGAGGGAGGGGGAGAGGGAGGGAGGGTGGGAGAGGGGAGGAGGAGGGAGGAGAGGGAAGGAGGGAGGGAGGGAGGGAGGGAGGGAGGGGAAGATGTTTTATTCAGGTTGGAAATATTGCAATGTGTGACTTCATCCTGAGGGAGGAGAACACTTCCTCTCCTGACGCCGCAGACACAGGAACCGGAACTAGTTTAGTGCGTTATTACCCGGTTGGTTATGGGTGTGAGTTGTCCGCTAGCGACGGCGTGTGTGTGTGTGGAGGGGGTGATGGGGAGAGGGGTGTTTCAGTGTAAGGGCACGCACACACACACACACACACACACACACACATACACACACCGACAATTCACACACATAGACAGTGGCAACACACACACACACACACACACACACACACATCACATGTAACTTAGCGTCACGGTGGCAGACACTCCGCCACGTTCCACCAGGCTCTCGCGCCACAGGGAGGAGGAGGTCGACACATTGCACGCGAGAGGTAGACCAACAGAACATGGGAACTGGTGCTAAAACGGCCAATGGCACGCGAGGGGCAGGGCGGGGTTGACCAATAGAACGTGAGAACTGATGCTAAACTGACCAATGACATGGAAGGATCGAAGTGAGGCGGACCAAGAGAATATGAGGAACTGGGCATTGCATTATGAACACTTCAGGTTAGGTTAGGTTAGGTTAGGTTTTATATTAGGTTAGGTTAGGTTAGGTTTTATATTAAGTTAGGTTAGATTACATTAGATTAAGATAGGTTGCTTTAGGTTAGATTACGTTAAGTCAAGTTTGGTTATGGTTGAATCACCGAGTAATCCAAACAACCCAGTATTCTGGTTTAATCACCGCTGCTACTCACAACCACTTCGGCTACCCTCCCTGAGATAAACTATCACTTGACGCTAAACACATTACCTTCTACTCTAAACTATCGGAACATGGCGAGCACGTAATGATTTGTTCCGTGTATGTTTTAATACTTGCGTAGAGTCGTATTTCTGATGCCTCTCTGGATATTCAGCATTAACAAACATTTGAAGTTGTTCCATTTTTAAAGTTATGACGGATTCTTATTATTAATTAGGTTGTTCCTGTGAGATATGGTGTATTATTGGTTCTTTCACTATGACGTAGCACGAAGGACGGTATTCTATTGGATCTTAGCCGCGATATGACATAGAAGTAAGCATTCTATTGGTTCTTAGTTACGACATAACACGATACGAGGCCACCTATTGGTTATAACGGACTTAAACTTTCCTCTATTTGAGTCTATTCAGTTCCCGAGCTTAGATAAAGAAAAAGAGCGAAGGAGAAAGAAAGAAAAAAGAAAGAAAGAAAGAAAAGAGTGTGTGTGTGTGTGTATGTTGGATCCACGTGGTTTATCCTTACGACAGAGAGAGAGAGAGAGAGAGAGAGAGAGAGAGGAAACAGTACACATGAATAGTGGTGTGTGATGTGGGTGTGGGGCGCCCCTCATTACCTCCCTTGTCTGTAATGCTTCAATGATACTCGCTCACATCTGCCACTGTGTATATGAATGTGTGAGTAAATATATATGTATCTGTGTGTGTGTGTGTGTGTGTGTGTGCAACTGTGAAATTATGTGGAGGTATGTAGTGGTCTTTGTGTCTGCCTGATGAGGGGGTGTGTGTGTGTGTGTGTGTGTGTGTGTGTGTGTGTGTGTGTGTGTGTGTGTGTGTGTGTGTGTGTGGTAAACTGGCAGAGGAGGCAGACCACCCTCAGAACGTGTGCTGGAGCCCGTAATTACAAATATTGAACAAAAATGGCATCATTTGACAACATTTTCCACCTCTCTCTCTCTCTCTCTCTCTCTCTCTCTCTCTCTCTCTCTCTCTCTCTCTCTCTCTCCTGTAATGTTATTCAAATTACGAACACTTAAAGAACATTACACAGACCAACAGACGAGTCTTAAATCAAACAATAACGAAGGAAAAAAATTCCATAAGCAAGCTCTAAAAGGTAACGTGGAAAAAATAAACAAATAGTTATAATTACAAAATGCGTTTCGGAGGTGTAGGTAAAACTGTGTGTGTGTGTGTGTGTGTGTGTGTGTGTGTGTGTGTGTGTGTGTGTGTGTGTGTGTGTGTGTGTGTGTGTGTGTGGAGACGGTCTCATTACCCACGTATTGATTCCATTCAGGAGGAAACTCTGCTGGTCGTACGTAATGATTTGTAAACAGCGTAACGAAGGTTTAATGTTGAATGTCCCTGAGTGAATGTGGGTGTGTTAACTCCTCCGTGGATGTGTGGATGTGGAAACAATTATCCTCTTCTTCCTTCTCCTCTTCCTAGTCCTTCTCCTCTTCCTAGTCCTTCTCTTCCTCCTCCTCCTCCTCACGTCGTGGTAAGTTTAGGATCCTCTCGTTGGTACAATACACAGTTGAAGCTGGTCGAGGGTATTTCTGGTGCTCGTCTATGAATGTTTTATATGCGAAGGGAAGACCCAAGTCGAGACAGTCTTAGGTCTCGGGTAACTGAGATACAACTATGGTGTATGTCCTTGTATTCAGGGCACACGCGTGGTTAAGACTTTGGGCCGCCGTTATGTACAGAAAACATGCGTGGTTAAGACTTTAGGCCGCCGTTATGTACAGAAAACATGCGTGGTTAAGACTTTGGGCCGCCGTTATGTACAGAAAACATGCGTGGTTAAGACTTTGGTACCGTTGTAGAAAACACGCGTGGTTAAGACTTTGGGCCGCCGTTGTGTGCAAAACATGCGTGGTTGGAACTTTGGGCCGCCGTTATGTAGAAAACATGCGTGGTTAAGACTTTGGGCCACCGTTATCTTTTTCTGAAAACATGAAGTAGTTTGGAGCTTTTGGGCCGCCGTTATGTACAGAAAACATGCGTTGTTAGACTTTGGGCCGCGTTATGTACAGAAAACATGCGTGGTTAAGACTTTGGGCCGCCGTTATGTATGAAAACATGAAGTAGTTAAGACTTTGGGCCGCGATAAGTTCAAGTTCAGGTAAACTAGAACCCAGAGGTGAATCTAGTGAAGGTGATGAGTGCTGTTCGCCCGCCAGTGTTCAATACAACACTACCAGTTCAGTTGAGTTCCTGGTAGTTGCAGTAGAGAAGAGATGCTGCAAGGAGGATGTGGGCGTGGTGCTGCAGGGAGGATGTGGGCGTGATGCTGCAGGGCGTGGGCGTGATGCTGCAGAGAGGGTGTGGGCGTGGTGATGCTGCAGGGAGGTCTGGGCGTGATGCTGCAGAGAGGGTGTGGGCGTAGTGATGCTGCAGGGAGGGTGTGGGCGTAGTGATGCTGCAGGGAGGGTGTGGGCGTAGTGATGCTGCAGGGAGGGTGTGGGCGTGGTGGTGTTTTGTGACTGTTAGACTAGTGGCGACGACCCAGACCGTGGGAAGCTGAGGCTCCTGTATCTCATCAGGCTGTAATTTGTGGTGTTCACGGGTGATTGTGTCGGGCAGGTAGCGTGGCGCCCGACCCTCTCCCGTCTGCCCCACTCTCAGGGAATTCATGTTAAGTTACTACATGTATGGGTGAGTACAGCGCTCGTCTCCTGCCCTAAGAGTTGCTGGTTCACGCCCTAGGTACTCCTATAGTCTATCCAGATGACAATATGTACCCAAACTATTTAGGGACGTGACGGCAGTTGAGTGTAGCGTCGGCCACTGCTTACTTGTGTACCAAAAGTTTAATATGCAGAATGTTGTTACCGCACTGCTGCCTCTGATGGGCCGCCAGGGTTATGGTTTTATCCACTTTCATTATATGTTTCTCTGTGACCTCATGACATGCTGCTGCCTCTGTCCTGACGGGTGACTTACTGTCTGTGTGGCTGAGTGACAGAGGATTTACCACCTGTCAAACACCTGTGCTGGACTGATGGATGAATTACCGTCTGTATTACCACCCATTAAAGGACAGTACAGGTATCTCTCCTGTCTTCACGGATACAAATTATATCCAGCAGGAACTAAGACAATACGAGGTGTGTGTGTTGCCTCGTGTGAACGGCGGGGTGTACACGACAACCTAAGGTGCACAGTTATGTACATTTGAAAACAACGTACATGTGTGTCGCTATGTTTACAAGTTAGACAATTGACCTTATGTAGACATGCATTGTATGTACACACGCATGATACGCATCGCCATGTAGACACATATGAACAGGAACACACGCATCACTAGGTACACACATAAATTATGTGCGCATGCATCGTCATATACACATACAATAGTGAGCACAAACACAAACACACATGGCGAGGCACACATTCATTAATGTAACCCCGGGTACACACGTATCGGTATGTACACACGCGTCGCGCACCCATCACTATGTACACAAACAATGCTTTGTTCACACGAATCACTACGTACACACAAGGCTATGTAGACACGTGGTGTGCGTGTAGAGACCGTGGGAACTTTTTCTCAAGTGCTCCCATAAGACGCCTGGGTTATTATAATCGATCTGTGTGTGTGTGTGTGTGTGTGTGTGTGTGTGTGTGTGTGTGTGTGTCCAAATTTGTGTGCATGAGTGAGATTAACTTAATACGAATTTACGTACATGTGCATCTGGGGTGTGTGTGTGTGTGTCTGGATGAGCATTACAGACCATTAATACGGCCTGCAGGACCATTAGAGACCATTAATAAGGCCTGGAGGACCATTAGAGACCATTAATAAGGCCTGCAGGACCATTAGGCCGTTAATAAGGCCTGGAGGATCATTAGAGACCATTAATAAAGGCCTGCAGGACTGCATTATAGACCATTAATAAGGCCTGGAGGACCATTATAGACCATTAATAAGACCTGGGGACCATTAGACCATTAATAAGGCCTGAGGACCATTATAGACCATTAATAAGACCTGACGGACCATTAGACACGATTAATAAGACTGGAGGACCATTAGAAACAATTAATAAGGTCACAGGACCATTAGAGACCATTAAAAAGACCTGGAGGACATAAAGAGACCATTAATAAGACCTGAGGACCATTAGATACCATTAAAAAGATCTGAGGACCATTGAGACCAAATAAGGCCTGCAGGACCATTAGAGACCATTAATAAACCTGGAGGACCATTAGAGACCATTAATAAGACCTGGAGGACCATTATAGACCATTAATAAGGCCTGAGGACCATTAGAGACCATTAATAAGACCTGGAGGACCATTAGAGACCATTAATAAGACCTAGGGACCATAGAGACCATTAATAAGGCCTGAAGACCACTAGAGACCATTAATAAGGCCTGAGACCATTAGGCCATTAATAAGGCCTGTAGGACCATTAGGGACCATTAATAAGACCTGGAGGACCATTAGGGACCATTAATAAGACCTAGGACCATTAGAGACCATTAATAAGACCTGGCGGACCATTAGAGACCATTAATAAGACCTGGAGGACCATTAGAGACCATTAATAAGACCTGGAGGACCATTAATAAGACCTGAGGACCATTAGAGACCATTAATAAGACCTGGAGGACCATTAGAAACCAAATAAGGCCTGCAGGACCATTAGAGACCATTAATAAGACCTGCAGGACCATTAGAGACCATTAATAAGGCCTGGAGGACCATTATAGACCATTAATAAGACCTGGAGGACCATTAGAGACCATTAATAAGACCTGGAGGACCATTAGAGACCATTAATAGACCTGGAGGACCATTAGAGACCATTAATAAGACCTGGAGGACCATTAGAGACCATTAATAAGACCTGGAGGACCATTAGAGACCATTAATAAGACCTGGAGGACCATTAGAGACCATTAATAAGACCTGGAGGACCATTAGAGACCATTAATAAGACCTGAGGACCGTTAGAGACCATTAATAAGACCTGGAGGACCATTAGAGACCATTAATAAGACCTGGAGGACCATTAGAGACCATTAATAAGACCTGAGGACCATTAGAGACCATTAATAAGACCTGGAGGACCATTAGAGACTATTAATAAGACCTGGAGGACCATTAGAGACCATTAATAGACCTGGAGGACCATTAGAGACCATTAATAAGACCTGGAGGACCCTGGCGAAGGACTAAATCTGCCGGGATGGGGAGGGTCCAGGGTCCAGCCAGACGGTTAAAGGTGGGTTGGTGAGGTTGGCCAGCCCTTCACCCGCCTCCTTCCTCCCTCCCTCTTACCTCCCTTCCTTTCCTCTTCTTACCTTCCTTCTTTTCCTCCTCTTACCTTCCTCCCTCCCTCTTACCTTCCTTCCTTTCCTCCTCTTCCCTCCTCCCTCCTCTTACCTCCCTTCCTTCTCTTCTTACCTCCCTTCCTTTCCTCCTCTACCTCCCTCCTCCTCTTACCTCCCTCCCTCCCTCTTACCTCCCTCCCTCCCTCTTACCTCCTTCCTTTCCTCCCTCTACCTTCCTCCTGCCTCTTACCTCCTTCCCCTCCTCTTACCTCCCTCCCTCCCTCTTACCTCCCTCCCTCCCTCTTACCTCCCTTCCTTTTCCTCCTCTTACCTTCCTTCATTTCCTCCTCTTACCTCTCTCCCTCCTCTTCTACCTCCCTCCCTCCCTCTACCTCCTCCCTTCCTTTCCTCTTCTTACCCTTCCTTCCCTCCCTACCTTCCCACCTCCTTCCTCCTCCTTACCTCCCTCCCTCTTACCTCCCTCCCTCTTACCTCCTCCTTCCTTTCCTCCTCTTACCTCCTCCTCCTCTACCTCCCTTCCTTCTCCTCCTCTTACCTTCCTCCCTCCCTCTTACCTTCCTTCCTTTCCTCCTCTTACCTCCCTCCCTCCCCTCTTACCTCCCTCCCTCCCTCTTACCTCCTTCCTTTCCTCCTCTTACCTCCCTCCCTCCCTCTACCTCCTTCCTTTCCTCCTCTACCTTCCTCCCTCCCTCTTACCTTCTTCCTTCCTTCCTCCCTCTTACCTCCCTCCCTCTTACCTCCCTTCTTTTCCTCCTCTTACCTTCCTCCCTGCTCTCTACTCCTCCTTCCTTTCCTCCTCTTTCCTCCCTCCTCTTACCTCCCTCCCTCCCTCTTACTCCCTTCCTTTCCTCCTCTACCTTCCTCCCTCCTCTTACCTTCCTTCCTTTCCTCCTTACCTCCCTCCCTCCCTCTTACCTCCCCCTTCGTTTCTCCTCTACCTTCCTCCCTGCCTCTACCTCCTTCCTTTCCTCCTCTTCTCCCCTCCCTCTTACCTCCTCCCTACCTCTACCCTTCCTTTCTCCTCTACCTTCCTCCCTGCCTCTTACCTCCCTTTCTTCCTCCTATCTCCCTTTCAGTCTCTACACTACACCATCACCACACAGTCTCACACTACACCATCACCACAGTCTCTACACTACACCATCACCACAGTCTCTACACTCAACCATCACCACACAGTTCTCTACACTACACCATCACCACACAGTTCTCTACACTACACCATCACCACACAGTCTCTACACTCACACCATCACCACACAGCTCCACACTACACCATCACCACAGTCTCTACACCACCACATCACCCACACAGTCTCTACACTACACCATCACCACACAGTCTCTACACCACCATCACCACAGTCTCTACACTACACCATCACCACACAGTCTCTACACTACACCATCACCACACAGTCTCTACACTACACCATCACCACAGTCTCTACACTACACCATCACCACACAGTCTCTACACTACACCATCACCACACAGTCTCTCTACACTACACCATCACCACACACAGCTCTCTACACTACACCATCACCACACAGTCTCTACACTACACCATCACCACACAGTCTCTACACTACACCATCACCACACAGTCTCTACACTACACCATCACCACACAGTCTCTACACTACACCATCACCACAGTCTCTACACTCCACCATCACCACAGTCTCTACACACCATCACCACACAGTCTCTACACTACACCATCACCACACAGTTCTACACACACCATCACCACACAGTCTCTCACACTACACCATCACCACACACAGTCTCTACACTACACCATCACCACACAGTCTCTACACACACACCATCACCACAGTCTCTACACTACACCATCACCACACAGTCTCTACACTACACCATCACCACAGTCTCACACTACACCACCACACAGTCTCTACACTACACCATCACCACACACAGTCTCTCTACACTACACCATCACCACACAGTCTCTCTACACTACACCATCACCACACAAGTCTCTCTACACTACACCATCACCACAGTCTCTACACTACACCATCACCACACAGTTCTCTACACTCCACCATCACCACACAGTCTCTACACTACACCATCACCACAGTCTCTACACTACACCATCACCACACAGTCTCTACACTACACCATCACCACACAGCTCCCACACTACACCATCACCACACAGTCTCTCTACACTACACCATCACCACACAGTTCTCTTACTACACTATCACCACACAGTCTCTCCACACACCACAAGTCTTACACTACACCATCACCACACAGTCTTCACATACACCATCACCACACACACAGTCTCTACACTACACCATCACCACAGTCTCTACACTACACCATCACCACACAGTTCACACTACACCATCACCACACAGTCTCTCTACACTACACCATCACCACACAGTCTCTACACTACACCATCACACACAGTCTTCTACACCAAACCATCACCACAGTCTCTACATCACACCATCACCACACAGTCTCTTCACACTACACCATCACCACACAGTCTCTCTACAACACCACACCCCATCACCACACAGTCTTCTACACTACACCATCACCACACAGTCTTCTACACTACACCATCACCACACAGTTCACACTACACCATCACCACACAGTCTTCTACACTACACCATCACCAAGTCTTCACACCATCACCACACAGTTCTCTACACTACACCATCACCACACAGTCTCTACATACACCATCACCACACAGTTCTCTACACTACACCATCACCACAGTCTCTCACATCACACCATCACCACACAGTCTTCTACTACACCATCACCACACAGTCTCTTCTACACTACACCATCACCACAGCCCTTACACTGGTGGGCTGGTGGGGAGGGTGATGAACTGGTGGGGTGGGTGGTGAACTGTGGGGTGGGGTGGGTGGTGAACTGGTGGGGTGGGGCGGGTGGTGGACTGGTGGGGTGGGGCGGGTGGTGAACTGGTGGGGTGGGGCGGGTGGTGAACTGGCGGGGTGGGGCGGGTGGTGAACTGGTGGGGTGGGGGCGGTGGTGGACTGGGTGGGGCGGGTGGTGGACTGGTGGGTAGAACTGGTGGGTGGGCGGTTGGTGACGGGTGGGTGGTGAACTGGTGGGGTGGGGCGGTTGGTGGACTGGTGGGTGGTGGTGAACTGGTGGGGTGGGGCGGGTGGTGAACTGGTGGGGTGGGGCGGGTGGTGGACTGGTGGGTGGGGTGGTGGTGAACTGGTGGGGTGGGTGGTGGACTGGTGGGGTGGGTGGTGGACTGGTGGGGTGGGGCGGGTGGTGGACGGTGGGGTGGGGTGGGCAGGTGAACTGGTGGGGCGGGTGGTGGACTGGTGGGGGGGTGGTGAACTGGTGGTGGGTCTGACTGAAAGCACATGAGGAAGGTAAGAGGAGGCGTGTATGCATTAGAGGCGTGGTGCCTCCCTCCCTCCCTCCCTTCCTCATGTACCTTCCCACGCCCTCCCTCCCTCCCTCTCCTAGCCAAGGATACTACTGCGTCTGTCTATGCTAACAGGAATACCCTCCGCCTTCCTACACCTCAGCAACACCTTCACTCTACACCTCACCCACGCCCTCTCCCACACACCCTTACACTAGTCAACATCTACACCATCAATATTACCAATGGACAGATAAGTCCTTCCCACACTTATACTTGCTCCCACCCATCCCCCACCCCTTATACCACTCTCACTAACACAGGTACAAGGGAGGAGAGAGCTGTTTGAAGGGAGAAAAGTAAGGGAGAGAGAGAGATGGTGCAAGTGAGGAACAGGTGTGACAGGGAGGGGAGAGGGAAATCAGAGGAGAAAAGGAAGGGAGAAAAGGTGAGAGATGGTGGAAAGGTGCGAGGAATGGAGAGAGAGGGAGACAGGGAGGGAGAGAGAGAGGGAGTGTGACAGGGATGGAGAGAGAGAGGGAGGTGACAGGGAGGGAGAGAGAGAGGGAGTGTGACAGGGAGGGAGAGAGAGAGGGAGGTGACAGGGATGGAGAGAGAGAGGGAGTGTGACAGGAGAGAGAGAGGGAGTGTGACAGGGAGGGAGAGAGAGGAGGGACAGGGAGGGAGAGAGAGAGGGAGGGACAGGGAGGGAGAGAGAGAGGAGGTGACAGGGAGGGAGAGAGAGAGGAGTGACAGGAGGAGAGAGAGATGTGACGTAGTTTATCACGAGAATAAATGAAAGAAGGATATGGCTGACAGGAAACAAATAAAAAGAATGACGAAACAGAGCGATGAGAGAAGAGGAAGAAGAAGAAGAGACAGAAGAATGATGGGCAGAAAGGACGCAACAATGGACAAAAGAAGGAAAGAGAGGAAACTTAGAATGTCAAAGAGGATGGTTAAGGGTAAAAGAGGAAAGGTAAAAGACTGCAAAGAGAGGAGATGGCAGGATGAGTCTTGGCCAGTGGCACCAGCAACGAAAAAAAAATGAAAATAAAAACAAAATTTCCATTAAACTTTTATTTCTTCATGTAAAGTTATGGACTCGTGGGAAGTAATAATTTGGGCGGGAAATGAGGTAAAGCTGGCATGAAGACCCGGCTTGCGATAGGAAGTTGCCGCAGGAGATTGTGGTGTACCCCAAGACGAGGCGAGCGAACATGGTTTTGGCGAGCGAACATGGTTGAGGCAGGCGAACATGGTTGAGGCAGGCGAAAGAGTGATGTGAGAAATGGTTGAGGGATACGAGGCGGTATAAGAGAGGCGAGAAACGGTTGAGGCGAATAAGTGGACGAGAAATAGTTGAGACATACAAGGCAAGAAGTGTTTGCGGCGAATATGTGGGTGATGAATGTTTGAAGTGAGTTTAGCGAGAACGTGGCGAAAATGTTGGCGAGAATGTGGAGGTCACGTTTAAAACCACAGAGCTCAAGTCCTGGCTTCCTATAAGATTTGTTTTTACGAATCTATTGCCTCCTAAGTCCTCACCAGCGAAAAGACAGGATAGATGAAAGCGTGGGAATAATGTGACTAATAATAATTTCGGCTGTAGTAGTGTGAAGAGATCGTCAGTGCTGTTATACGCTCAGATGATTAGGTAAAATAGCCGTTGGTTCCAAGTCGAAAGTCCATACAATGTATATAAAAAAACCTCTCCCAAGGACCACACCCCGAGCCAGTGTGTGTGGTGGCAAGCTAACGACAACAATGTATCCTTCCATCATCTAGACGGTCCAATAGTTTTATTTTTTGTTTGTGTACTTCTACGCTACAACAACTAAAGGTTATCCAGCGTATAAACAAATTCAGTTCGTACCCTAAACAACAACTATTAAAAGATAAGATTGATACGAGTTTCTGTAGAGATAAGGAAGTTTCCATTGATAACCCCTCCCCTAGTTCGGGAAAGAGACAATTCACAAGTTGTAAAGCCTTCAGAGGACGTAGTTAACAAGAACCTGGAAGAGGAAATATGGAGCTGTCAAAAGACAATCCCCAGATCGAAAAAAAAAAGTGTTAAAGTTCAGTGGCGAGTCTGAGAAGTGACTGTGCACATTCCATCGGAGTAGGTTATAGCTGTCTGGCAGGTTGGTACCCGACCCAGTCTCCACTACACCTACCACTGTATCAGGAGGTCAGTATTTGGGATGTAAATAAAATTAGCACTTTTAATGTAATTAACCTTATTCGACAGCTAAAATAAAAATCATTTAAACAGCGAACAGTATAATAAAGGTTAAAGGTTAATTTGCTTTTATTACCTAATAATTTTCGACTAAAATGCGCTAACAAGACCTGTGTGAAGAGTATTACGTCCCAAAATCGTAAAAACACCGTATGCAGTAAAAAGTTACCCTTTTAAATTTAAATAACTAAATTCAAATGGTTTTATGAGTAAAATATATTTGCTTGACACAAAATAACATTTCATTCACTAAATGTACTAAGATATTTACGATTGTTTACCAGAATCTGCCAACGTTAATAAACTCCTACCAAACTTACCTAGATCTAATAATATTATTTGACCTCATAATATGTTCCTACAGTGGAATGAATATCACTTGCCAGGAGACCCATTTTAGTCGTACAAACCAGTGCAAATATTGGCCTGGGTTGAGGTAACCTTTGCATAGGTTGTTCGTCATCTTTATAGAAGGAATAAAACCTTAAGTCAATTTACGCTTGTATCTAATTCCACCCGCCATTATTTGCGGAAAGTATATTGTGAGAGATGGAGAGAATACTGGTATTTGACAAGGCATTAATTCTCGCGAGATTTCTATTTTAAGCTTGTCTTTCAGGGTGAGTGACCTCTTGCCACACCCAAGGGGCGGGTCAAGTCGCCCTCCTGTCACCAACACTACCGACTCAACCCACACACACACATACACCACCTCATCCCCACCACACCCACCACCACCACCTACCCACCCACACACACCCACCACCACCTACCCACCACACACACCACCCACACACACCACCACCACCTACCCACCCCACACACCCCACCACTCACCCCCACACACACCCACCACCACCTACCCACCCACACACACACATGCACCACTCACCCCCACACACACCCACCACCACCACCCCACATACACCCACCACCACCTACCCACCCACACACACACCCACCACCACCACCCACCCACACACACCCACCACCACCACCCACCCACACACACCCACCACCACCCACCCACACACACCCACCACCACCCACCCACCCACACACACACATGCACCACCCACCCCCACCCACACCCACCACACCCTATCCTTACTTCCTAACTTAACAATAAAATATACACACTAATACAGAGTAATCCCTGAGAATAAACACCGAAATATTCATATGAAAATCATTTATAAAGAGTTATAAAAGTAGTCACAATGAACCGAGCACAATATAACACACATTAAGAGACGTAAGAAAATTAAGTACTACAATGTGTATCTCAAGCCACACGTTAACACTTTATCTTTACCATACCTAAAACTTTAAATATTCATATAATTAAGTTCCTAGTTGGCTTATCTACATATAATTCAATACAAAGTTTACTGTGGCCTCTAATTACACTTATTGCATTATTATATTCATCACCTCAAGCTGTTCATAACACACTATTAACAGATCGTCTTCATAACTTACCTTAAATCATAAAAAAATCCTTCAATATCTCTCCCAAGCGACACCTTTACAACAACTACCTCCTTAATGCCTACCTGGGAACCCATGTTAACCTCTGAGCATCACAAAATGGAATACAATTATCACTGTTTACCTTACTGGGGGAAGCAACACGATGACTTGGACTATTTGAGTAAAGAAAGATTTTCCCTGCTGGTGTTGGGTAATGAATTATTGTTCACGTTATTTCAACAAGTTGTACGCCACCCTGTAGGTTTATATAACAAACAGGTAGTGTTGAGACTTAAAACACAAGTATATACCGATATTTAAAAGCGCGAAACCCCACACACCCACAACTTCCCAACGATTTGTTTCAAGTGAGCCCACGACGCTAACTTAGCTGAGAACGCTCGTCTAGCAGGTTTGTGACATTAGCGTAATGATTCATTCTTGTATTTACAATGAGTTTGAAATACTTTAGCTTAATACAATTACAGATATTTAGTATTAATGTACCGTATTGTATATAAAATCACCACGATTATTTAAGTTTTTCAAGGGTTAGTTCCGTCGACATTTATCGAAAAATCTTTAAAGTTAGCTCTGTCTGCTAACATAATTTAGTTTAAGTCACTGCTTTATAAACACCACTATGTCGAGAAGTGTTCAGCACGTGTGATAAAAAAACTCGCTGAAAACATTCCTGATTCGGAAAAAAAATGGGTATTGTTTAAGTCTACAAAAGCGAATTATTTATTTTGGTTTGTTCAATACATAGTGGTATTAATGAAGTTAAGACATGTAAGACAATGGTAAGACCATGTTGAACAAATCATGATTGAATGCTTTTGGCAAGCAGTTCACTCGTAACTAAAAGTTTACATTCCACAGTAATACCACAACCACCTTGCCTTCAGGAACATTTTTGCAATGGCATAAGGTCAGCCAACAACGGCTGCACTCAGTTCAAACATAAAACATGTATCTAAACATACCATGGATATAATCAAATTCATTTTGTAGGAATCGATTTTGATCGCTCATAAATGAGTGTAAGTTTAGTTTATTTTTATTTTTATTTTTTTAATTAACTTGCATAAGTTTCTTACTGGGAAGAACTAGGCAAAAATGACAAATGCTACGTTCCATTCTTTTCTTACGCCTCCCATCAAACAAATTTCATAAAAAAAAGTAAACAGTTTCAAGTGTTAAATGAAGACAATATTCAATTATCCAAAAAATGAGTGATACATTAAATACGTTGCATGAAAACAAACGAATCTTGGATGTAAACGAGTATTGGTAGCGTGTCTGCAAATTACAAGAAGGCTCGAGGAGCATATTTTAACCGATATCATGTACGTACAATATAATCCACTGTTGTAAGATCTACGACATAAAATAATAATGCAGTGTTTTCGTCGGACAGCTGGTTTCGTACCGTTGACCTTTACAGTACTACGCTGCAGCAATATAAGTTAGCCTCGTCATACGTCAACTTTTGGTTAGGCTACGATGAACATTGCTACCGTCTACATTGTCAGGTCTTTTTCCTGCATTCACTTTACCTTACTATAACATTAACTCAAGCATCCAGTGTTGTAATTTTTCTAAACCTGCAAATAAACTTACAGCCGGTGGTAAAGCAATGGACATAGGTTACTAGATTTCCAAGGCGACTAAACGATGATGAAAGTCGGGAGGTGTTGGGATGACCTCAGTCTCGATGTACGAGTGTGTCTATAAATGTCACCACAACTCAAAAACTACTGAGCCAATACATGCGAAACTTTGCAGTAAAAAAAGGTGTAAAGTCATTAATCGAGATAGGTTTTAAATTCTGTAATACCACAAAATTCAACGCCATCCCAACAAAAATCAAGATCACCGGTCAAAATATCACCTATACCTGTACGTGTTTGATAGGTTTAAATAAATGTATAATACCAAGCCACTTTAGTTCACCTTACGCCTTGTTTAACGTAAGATGTAAGTGCATTTATTACCATACGCAGTGCAAGATATTCCTAATTCATTACATACTGTATTGTACATGGTCTTGTTATTAGACGACTAAGTTTATGATCGGCTACACGTCCAACACAGAAGGTTCTCGCTTCAAGATGTATACAAACATGACACATCAGCATACCACAAGTGAGTAAACACGTCCCCAGGCAGCCTTGAGGAGCACAGGTAAACCGACACACGCACACAAGAAACACTCACACGTGCACATACGGGGTATTATTACATTAACACTTGTAAGCTATCTCGTGATATTTGTGACCCAGTAAATGTGTAATGATAGCTGTGAGGTTAGGTCATGTTACACCCATGAGAACAATACCAATTTAATTTGGGGAAATAAATTCAGTCTCGCCAACCCGGGAACACTTTTATTTTTTACTGCATCTCCATACTCCAGCTTTGAAGGTTAACTGGTCCAAATGGCTCACACTGCCTACCATCACCAGCTAAAGTCCACTGGGATCCGTGTGGAGGTGTCTAGCTGCAGTTGGGTACAGGCCACGCGCGTTACCAGTTAGAAAATAACAAATTTTATTACTCCACAACTGGGACTTCCGATAAAATCACGTGGATATCTAGATTCTTCAGACAATGACGCACTCTAAGGTTTTACTGCTACTTTACTAACAAGGTGATCGGGGCTCCAAACAAGAGATATGTCGCCTCCCATAAAAAAAAAGAAGAAAAATAAATGTAAAGGTGTTCCAGTTTTAAGAAGAACCTTGTTTATTGAAACTTACAAGGCACGAGGCAAATGACCTTGACGTTCCAAAGCCTTGTGTGCAGCCTCCCTGGGCAATATGCCGCACTGGGTGTAGTGGATGTGAAAGTATTTGCATCATCCACCCATATTATAAAAATGTTAAAATTTCAAAAGTATTTTCTGCTCTGTTATCTGTTAGTGCTATAACTGCCGAACACTTCCATCTATTTTAAGAAAATTTTACACGTAACACCTGACCCGGTAAATCTAGTTTGCTTTTCCTGATCAAACATCAAGGTCACGCACGCTCTTGACCATCACATTTACAGTATCACTAAGAACACTCACCTCTGCTTCCAGAACACTTAAGAGCTGTTGCGTTGAAGTTCTCACGCTACATCCGATTAATGAATAAAGAAAAAAAAATCTAAAAAGTCGTATCAGAAGAGATTGTGACGCAGTGATAACAGGGAAATGTTTCACTGTTCGGCTTGTGTGTTTCTTTACTTAATACAGAATTGATTCCACTGAGAAGACTTGAGTACTGTACAGTTTTACCAAAGTGTTGCCAACGAGAAAAAATAGTTTATATACACAACTACCAACAATCTGAATATTCTAATAACCTTTGGTCATGTTACTCTCGGTAAAAAAAAGACAAATAATATAGTAAATAATAAATAAAAACTGCATGTTATTAAGATTTGATATTGATAGAGAGGTTGATAGTAAAGCAAATGATAAAAGATCTGAAACCAGAAAAATCCTACAGATCGGCCTGAGTCAATCTTCCAGAATAAAAATAAATAAAAAGGAGATACAAGCGTTCAAAACAAATATATATATAGATATATATATATAATAAACATGAACACTTGAGTGAGTTAGGTGACAGGCGCCAGAGTCAAATGTCAAGGTATCTAGTTTTCAGAAAATCAATGTGGGAGGATTTTATAGAGTGTTGTGGTGGAAAAGTCAAGTGGGTGGTCAATGTATTACACAACAGTAGAGTCTCTCCCATTGTTGAGAGGAGTAGGGGGCAGTGGTATTATTTGAGAGGTAGTTGTGGTGTAGTAGTGTTAGAGTGGGAGGTGGTGGTAGTAGAGGTGGTATTTTGGTATTATTCACAAGTGGTGTGATGTTAATGACAGGTAATGGTAGTGGTGATGGTGTTACTGATGCTGGTAGTGGTGACGGTGTTACTGATGCTGGTAGTGGTGACGGTGTTACTGATGCTGGTAGTGGTGATGGTGTTACTGATGCTGGTAGTGGTGATGGTGTTACTGATGCTGGTAGTGGTGATGGTGTTACTGATGCTGGTAGTGATGGTGTTACTGATGCTGGTAGGGTGATGTGTTACTGATGCTGGTAGTGGTGATGGTGTTACTGATGCTGTAGGGTGATGGTGTTACTGATGCTGGTAGTGGTGACGGTGTTACTGATGCTGGTAGTGGTGACGGTGTTACTGATGCTGGTAGTGGTGATGGTGTTACTGATGCTGGTAGGTGATGGTGTTGATGCTGGTAGTGGTGACGGTTGCTGGTGGTGACGGTGTTACTGATGCTGGTAGGTGACGGTGTTACTGATGCTGGTAGTGGTGATGGTGTTACTGATGCTGGTAGTGGTGACGGTGCTGATGCTGGTAGTGGTGACGGTGTTACTGATGCTGGTAGTGGTGACGGTGTTACTGATGCTGGTAGTGGTGACGGTGTTACTGATGCTGGTAGTGGTGACGGTGTTACTGATGCTGTAGTGGTGACGGTGTTACTGATGCTGGTAGTGGTGACGGTGTTACTGATGCTGGTAGTGGTGATGGTGTTACTGATGCTAGTGGTGACGGTGTTACTGATGCTGGTAGGTGACGGTGTACTGATGCTGGTTGTGACGGTGTTACTGATGCTGGTAGGTGACGGTGTTACTGATGCTGGTAGTGGTGACGGTTACTGATGCTGGTAGTGGTGATGGTGTTACTGATGCTGGTAGTGGTGACGGTGTTACTGATGCTGGTAGTGGTGACGGTGTTACTGATGCTGGTAGTGGTGACGGTGTTACTGATGCTGGTAGTGGTGACGGTGTTACTGATGCTGGTAGTGGTGACGGTGTTACTGATGCTGGTAGTGGTGATGGTGTTACTGATGCTGGTAGTGGTGACGGTGTTACTGATGCTGGTAGTGGTGATGGTGTTACTGATGCTGGTAGTGGTGATGGTGTTACTGATGCTGGTAGTGGTGATGGTGTTACTGATGCTGGTAGTGGTGACGGTGTTACTGATGCTGGTAGTGGTGATGGTGTTACTGATGCTGGTAGTGGTGACGGTTTACTGATGCTGGTAGTGGTGACGGTGTTACTGATGCTGGTAGTGGTGACGGTGTTACTGATGCTGGTAGTGGTGATGGTGTTACTGATGCTGGTAGTGGTGACGGTGTTACTGATGCTGGTAGTGGTGACGGTGTTACTGATGCTGGTAGTGGTGACGGTGTTACTGATGCTGGTAGTGGTGACGGTGTTACTGATGCTGGTAGTGGTGACGGTGTTACTGATGCTGGTAGTGGTGATGGTGTTACTGATGCTGGTAGTGGTGACGGTGTTACTGATGCTGGTAGTGGTGATGGTGTTACTGATGCTGGTAGTGGTGATGGTGTTACTGATGCTGGTAGTGGTGATGGTGTTACTGATGCTGGTAGTGGTGACGGTGTTACTGATGCTGGTAGTGGTGATGGTGTTACTGATGCTGGTAGTGATGGTGTTACTGATGCTGGTAGTGGTGATGGTGTTACTGATGCTGGTAGTGGTGATGGTGTTACTGATGCTGGTAGTGGTGATGGTGTTACTGATGCTGGTAGTGGTGACGGTGTTACTGATGCTGGTAGTGGTGATGGTGTTACTGATGCTGGTAGTGGTGACGGTGTTACTGATGCTGGTAGTGGTGATGGTGTTACTGATGCTGGTAGTGGTGATGGTGTTACTGATGCTGGTAGTGGTGACGGTGTTACTGATGCTGGTAGTGGTGACGGTGTTACTGATGCTGGTAGTGGTGACGGTGTTACTGATGCTGGTAGTGGTGACGGTGTTACTGATGCTGGTAGTGGTGATGGTGTTACTGATGCTGGTAGTGGTGACGGTGTTACTGATGCTGGTAGTGGTGATGGTGTTACTGATGCTGGTAGTGGTGATGGTGTTACTGATGCTGGTAGTGGTGATGGTGTTACTGATGCTGGTAGTGGTGACGGTGTTACTGATGCTGGTAGTGGTGACGGTGTTACTGATGCTGGTAGTGGTGACGGTGTTACTGATGCTGGTAGTGGTGACGGTGTTACTGATGCTGGTAGTGGTGACGGTGTTACTGATGCTAGTGGTGACGGTGTTACTGATGCTGGTAGTGGTGATGGTGTTACTGATGCTGGTAGTGGTGATGGTGTTGTAGTTGAGACGACGATAGTTGTGAGTTACAATACAATCTGATTCATTACAATAGTGTGGAAAGTTGAGGCACAATAGAGATGCGAGTTACACTACAGAGTGAACAAACAAACACATCACTACAGGAGGCAAATATGGCGGGCCGTTAAATAAGGTTACACATAATATATTCAGATGACGAGTGTAATCAACTCAGGTGACGAACTAGGAAAATATTACTCTTCTCGTATTTTCTATTATTTAACGTAACTGCGAATTAATATGATGTTAAAGGACGATATTAATGAACAGATGTAATTGTTATTTTGCTGGAAGGTTAAATATGGCGTGAGGATGGTGGAGTACTACATCCCAGAGCCTTTTGGTGGAGTGGTGTGGAGGGCGGCGGGGTACAGGGGAGGGGAGGTTCATGACGAGGTGGCCGTTAATTGGCTGGCGGCCACATGTGTGCTGTGACGTCACCACACAGCTGAGAGGCAAATGACTAACGCCAACACCTGCACGAATCTTACAGGCATCCCCACAACACCTGGTCAGGTCACGTTCAGCCGTAGCCTGCTGCAGCACTTTGGTTATTCACTGTATTGTTCCTAAAAAAATCAAGGGAAATATAAGGCAGGTAAATGTTCAGTGTTTTTAGGATCACTTTGTGTTACTTTATCGTTAAGTGAGGAATATATGAAATGCGGTAAGAGAGGTCAAGGAGTTTTTCATTGGTTAATTCGATATATATATTTTTTTTTAATTGTTATTCGGTCTTAGCACCTGACTTGGACTTTAGGATGGAAATAGGTTCTTCATATGTATATATTTTAATTCTAAATAAATTTTATTTTATGGTATTTCTTGTGCAAATGAGCGGTTATGAAGATATCCTCCCTCCTCCATCCAACAATTTTTCCACAAAAGTGAGCAGGACTTTGAATTAGAGGGAAATTGTGGGGTAAAGAGGGCGTGGGACCACTACCGAACCTTATTAACCTTATCTAACCCAACCTAATTTAATGCCATGTTCTTAGTTGGGGGGCTTCGCCTCCCGGACCCCCAGCCATCACAGCATGGTTGGTAGGGTTGCATCATAGTCGACACACGCTGAATTCGTCGACAGACGCTCATTTTAATCGATTCAAGTATTGCTCATGTATTCGTTATTATCAATGTGCACAATAAATACCAAAAGAAAATCGATTCATAATTAAATTCTATACAAGAACCAATTTTCATCCTCAAGTCCAGGTCATGTCCTACACCGAATGGTAACCTTTTCTTCAGTCACGACACAGAAACACACGAACAATGTTGCTCTCTGTCCTTGGGTGTAGCAATTAATTAATTACAGATGTGATCATTATTTATTACAGCCGACAATCATAAATGAAATATCAATACTGTGATATTTATATGGTGTGTGGTTGACATTCTGCTGGTGATATAATTAATGACAATTCTATTTATGGCACTAACACGACTGAGTGAGACACAAGCGCCATGGGGTAAAAGAGAATAAGAAACCTTCACAATAATGTTATTTTGATTTAAAGCGAGACGTTCCCGATAATGTATATACGCCAGATAAAAACAGCACTGCTCAAAAGGGTTTATAATACATTAGGGTTACGTGGAAGATTTCTTGAGTATATATAAGAAAATGGTCAAGGGTTGAAGGTGTTACCGAGACCCCTGGCGGCGTTACGAGACAAGAGTGTTATTAGGTGTTACGAGACCTGCGGCTAAACAAGAGTGTTATTAGGTGTTACGAGACCTCGGCACGACAAGAGTGTTATTAGGTGTTACCGAGACCCCTGGCGGCGTTACGAGACAAGAGTGTTATTAGGTGTTACCGAGACCCCTGGCGGCGTTACCAGACAAGAGTGTTATTAGGTGTTACCGAGACCCCTGGCGGCGTTACGAGACAAGAGTGTTAGGTGTTACGACCTGGCGGCGTTACGAGACAAGAGTGTTATTAGGTGTTACCGACCCTCGGCGTAACAGAGTGTTATTAGGTGTTACCGAGACCCCTGGCGGCGTTACCAGACAAGAGTGTTATTAGGTGTTACCGAGACCCCTGGCGGCGTTACGAGACAAGAGTGTTATTATAACCTTCACTTTGTATCTGTATTTTCCGGCTGAATATACTGTTTCAATATAAATATCTATTAAAAACCTATATACCAGCGGATGAAAGAATGACACGAACTGAAAATCCAAAGGGTAGTTATATCACGTCTTGAGAAATGGTGAGTCAGTATTCTATAGATGAGGCGATGGAAATTATGTTGAAAATTGAATAAACATTATATCTTTATACAACAACACTGACAGCTAAGTGACTCCATTGTTGGGATCCTTATCAACGGTGTGTATGTTTAGGTGGTAGATATGTTAATCCTGACTAAAGAGACACACACATGCAGGTGTAATGGGACTAATAGATAACATCATGTGTGCCGTCAGACATGTATGTACAGACACACCGTGACTGGGAAACATACACTTTCAGATATATCTACACACACACACACGAACACACACACTGCAGAGAACCAGGCCACGTATGCAGGCAGTGACATAACCAAGCACAGACGACACCTGGCATAATGTAATACTGTACTGCCCTTCACCAGCGGGTTTTAAGCTTATACTTACGTATGTTCACTCGTGACAGTCCATCAATAATTGAATTTGTGAGACAGAATTCTTTAACACACACACACACACACACAGCGCGCGCGCGAAATGTTGCTATAATGTGTTTATAAGTTTAAACATATAAAAGAAGAGGGAAACATGTACAATACATTGAAACGCGTCATCCTGTTAATGGCAGAAGAAAATTTATATATAAGAAAGAAAACATCAGTATATACTAATGACTAGAATGGAGTAATGTATGACACACCTGTGTACTGAGCCAAGGGTTATCACCTCACTCACAGCTGAGCTCAGTCCATTAATATATATATATATATATATATATATATATATATATATATATATATATATATATATATATATATATATATATATATATATATATATATATATATATATATATATATATATATAACATCATCAATCATCACTACATATAACGCCATCCATCATCACTGCATATAACACCATCCATCATCACTACATAACAACATCCATCATCACTACATATAACACCATCCATCATCACTACATTTAACAACATCCATCATCACTACATATAACACCATCCATCATCACTACATATAACAACATCCATCATCACTACATATAACACCATCCATCATCACTACATATAACAACATCCATCATCACTACATATAACACCACCCATCATCACTACATATATCAACATCCATCATCACTACATATAACATCATCCATCATCACTACATATAACATCATCCATCATCACCACATATAACATCATCCATCATCACTACATATAACATCATCCATCATCCCTACATATAACACCATCCATCATCACTAAATATAACATCATCCATCGTCACTACATATAACACCATCTTTCGCTAGCCACTGTGCCAACCATCTTTAGGACTGTCCCTGGCTTTTTGTAGATGGTCATGGCAAAGCTCACTTTTAACCGGGAACCGAAGCTCTTGAACTCAAAATGGCAGGTCAGTGGTGATGAGAGGCATCCTTGGTATTAAAACGTCCTTCCTTTAGCTTTTTCCTGTCAGTATTGTAGCTTCCAGTACATGTGGGTGATCATGTTCTTCACCACCAGTCTTGTGCCATTGCAGATGATTGGTGGTTCAAGATTTTTAAGAGCATGCAGAGTTCCAATCTTGAGAGTGAGTAGGTATGAGGCATCTAGCGGGCTCCAAGGAATTGGTTATTGGAATTCTGTAGTACTGACTGCTTAACGTCGATTACTGTCAACAGATTTGGAATGGAGGTCTCACTCGCCTGGAAGCTGCCTGAGTAGAGTCATGCTGATTTCAGCCACTGTTTCATTCTTGGTGCCAGAATTGCGCGTTCACGCAGCCACTTGTGATCCTTGTAGTGGTGGATAATGTTTGGGTAGACCATGTTAGTGAGCCTGAAGAGGACTTTGCAACATTTCCACTCTTGAGGAAATGATTATTTGTCCTTCTGAATCAACAGGGAAAGTCTCCAGCCCCACCTGTAGTAGAAGGTTTGCAAACCGTCCACATCCTGATCTCCTTTGTAGATGTACTTGGAGGCACGCATTCAGTTCATCAGCTGGAGTGCTTGGAGGAATGACACAGGTAGGGTCATGAAAGTTCCAGCAATGACCATTGTGCCACCCATGATGGTCATTTTCGTATGTCTTGCAAGGTCCTGTCCAATGCTTCCAAACGCTAATCCCAGAGACATAGTGCATTCATCCCAGACTATGAGGCTGCATTTTTAAGAGTCTTGCTGCCATGAACCTGATGCTGCACACCGGATTCTGGCCAGGAGCGAGGTTGAGAGGCAGTTTAAAAGCTATGTGCAGTACGTCCTCCTTTCTAGTAGTGTTGCAGCAATACCCGGAGGATGCCAAGGCAAGAGCACTTTCCCTGATGACGTACTTTCGTCAACAGAAGGTTGATTTGTGAATGTTTTTTCCTGTCCTGCCAGGTGCATCAAGAGAGATCATACTCCCTCGCTCTGCAGAAGCGTATGGCTTGGTAAGATCTATTCATGAGCCTCACCAGGTGAGGCTCATTTTCTTCAACAAAATTCACCAGAACTTCACCTGAGCAGTCTGTCTCTGAGCAACTCCCTGTTAGCAGCAACTTGTCTCTTCTCGGTTTGGGGAA